>NC_043753.1:7894342-8001842 GCF_902148845.1 Salarias fasciatus
TCAAGTGAAAACAGAAGGCTTTTGTGTTTTTGGTGCTCAGACTTAGTGGAAACGCAACTTATTTTTAAAACGCTCCCTCTCCATGGAAACGGGGAAAACACAGCTTTCCTGAATCATTGCTACTGCACGTGTTCCTTGGCGGTAGCAAATTGTTCTTCTCATGTGTGTTAACTGGAGACAGAAAAACATGCATTTAACACTTGCATTTTATCACGTAAAGGTGGATCGCAACTTGCACACAACTCACTCTAATTCTTACTAGCATTGAGAACGTGCACCTGGAGCAACTTCTTCACCTCCGTTCACTGGCTAAACCAGCACCAGACCAAAGTAAATGAGCTCTTTTACGTTCTTTCTTCTTCGACTGAGATAATTCATTAAGCTCTCATGGCTGAAGTTATCATACTTTTAAACAAGGGTCTAGAAGTCAGTGTTTCTTCAGTCTACATACAAAAATATCTGACCTGAAACACATGTCAGGAAGAAGAGCTCAGACAGAAGAGTGAGTATAGGCCAGGTTCTCATTCACCTCAAATAGTCCAGGTTTGGGTCTGTGAGGAGTGATGAGGCCTTGAATCCATCAATAAACCAATAAAAATTGTATCTCTCATCTGAAGAAGAAACGGTCTTAAGATTCAACTCCATTCAAGGACTTCCTGTTTCTTCTACCAGCAGATATTGCAAGTTAGTTGAATTTTGGATTGTCCTTCTTCAAATCCACTACAATCCACAGAATAATGAAATCAGAATGAGTTCTTTGGTTACTGTGTCACCGCCGCCTCATTGGCAGCCATGTTGACTCTCTCCGGTTCAAACACAACAAAATCTCCCGAGTACGTATCGCCTGCCCCGGATATCCTTCCTGACTCCCGTTCCAGCCATTCTTCCAGAGAACGGGGGCAGGCCTCCTCTCAGCGCTGTGGCCCAGATCAGCTCCTGTACAGGGACTCCCATCTGCAGCGCAGCTCGTCTTTAGTGGAGCACACGATGGAAAAATTGTGCAAGTCATGAAACAAGCTTGAAATTTTACCTGATTGTTCTTTAGACACCATTAATCACATCTAAAAATGAAATATGGCAGCCATTTTTCAAGATGGCCACAATTTGACCTGCCTGTCACCTTTGTGCTCCGAAATGCAAGTAGTTTGACAATTTGAATGATCTTTTTTTTCTATTTGTCAAAAAATAAAACATGATAGAGCAATTTATCAATAGTTTAACAATGACTTTGTGATTTTATCTTTTCAAAGACAATTAGCTTTTATTTTTATTTTGTTTAATACAACCAAGGTCTTCCAAGTCTGGCGGTACAGATCCTGGGATTAGGGTTACCCTAAGCATCATTAATACAGTAAAATTAGCCAAAATGTCACACATACTGCGATAAGACCAGCAAAATCCAGTTAAAGGTGCTGTAGGCAGGATTTTGCTAGTCAATGCTAATTTTTCTGTGTTTTCTTTGGATTAAATGTTAGAGTATCCATTGATAATCCTTTAGGAGTGTAGCATAATTGCACTACCGCGAGGGCGCAGTGTTTCCATCTGTCTCTGTTCTGAGCTGAAAAGGAATCTCGACAGCTCCAGGTATCTTTGACCAATCAGAGAGCCCCTGAGGCTCTAACCGTGATTGGTTGAGGGGCGTTCGTCACACGTTCTTGTGGGAGGGGCTTAACTTGCGTAAGGGCGTGATGTCAGAGAAAACAGGACAGGATTGGCTGTGCTGGGTTTCAAATCGCCATCTTAGATGGGTCAAATCGCCATCTTGCTTAGGTAAACCTAAGCAAGATGGCAGAGATGCTGAATCCTGCCTACAGCACCTTTAAGACGTGAAAATAGACACCAAGATCATTGAAATCAGTCATATACATATGTTACAATGAATAAATGTGTTTCGTAGGGCAAGTTGGCAGCCATCTTGAAAAATGGCCAGCCAGCTCTTTCTTGTTGATGCAAGTGAACAGGCTGTTGCAGTAGTCCGGCCGCAAGGATATGGACGCATGGACGATCGTTCTTAGACACCATGGGTCTGAGTTTAACGATATTGCGCAGCTGGAAGAAACAGTTTCTAACCAGTTGCCTTGAGTCGTGGTCCAGTGACATGGCGTTGTCAAACATCACCCTAAGGTTCCTCAGTTCGGCTTTGGTGGAGTAGAGGGGCTCAGATCACCAAGGTGCCAGTGAAGAGCAAATCTTCTACGGTGTTCTAGTAGCAGACTGCTGAAGTAATTGGCTCGGTGTGGCAGTGGACGACCGCTTTCTTAGCCCTTCTCGCACTGTTGGGAGGAAGTGAGAACTCAACTCGCAGCAAATCGCAGACAGTATCGGGCTTCACGCTGTGCATATTTCAGTCGTTCAGCCTCCTAGGAGTGAATCGTCGTTGGAGAATCATTCACTAACCGATAATGTGATACCTGCTTGAGGCCAAGAGATTCCATAATCCTTGAGATACAGAGTGAGCCCCTTTTTCTGTAATAGCCTGAGATTGATTTCAGCATGGAACATTTTAAAATTCCAGCCCCGAGAGCCGCCCCGCCCCCACCCAGCCACGTACACTGATGATCTCTTATTCTCTGTAATGAAAGAGTTGACCTTCAGTTATCTGGAAAGCCCCGCAGGTCCGTGGAGGAGAGCGTCAAAGTCAAAACCCGGTCTCAAGGTTGGGCGTCTTATCAGAATCTGAAAGGACTTATTTTCCCCTCTTTGTACTCTTATCAAAACTCAGATTTTACTCTAATCCGAAGGCGCCGTCACGCAGTAATGTGTTTCCCTGATGTCTCAGTGGAAGAGTGTCAAATCTGATGCAGCAATGTGATTTCATGATTTCTCTCCTTCCTGAGGTCTTCTTCCGGGAATATATTGTTTCCATGTAAATATCAGACAGTCCCCAGGTTTTCTCTCTGTGACTTATAATAACAGTTTATCACCCTCCAGTTTCAGTCCATCAGCCTTTGTTGATTGACAGCATGATAATATCTTCATCTAAGCCTCGATGTTGAGTTAATTAACCATTTCACAATTTATCCGCCCACAAAAGCCAAGTGCGCATGAACGCACTTCATTATGCGGGATCTCAGTAAGTCAACCCCTTTGTGTCTCTCACAGATTTTCATTTTCGAGAACAACATCTACTACCGGTCGAAGGTGGAGAGCCGCTCCATTCGGCTGGTGTCCACTGGGAAAGAAGGCGTCATCTTCAACGGGCTCAGTGATTGGCTGTATGAAGGTAAGACAAAGATGTGTTTCCAATAACTGACAAAACACGCACACACACACTCACACACACACACACACACACTTTTATGACTGTCTTTGACTTGCCTTCCTGCTGACTCACGCTCACCAGTGTTTTGAGCCTTAAAAATGGATGGACTAAAATCAAGGATATATTTTGTTTGAAATTTAAAAAAAATGTACTTGGTTTCATTTGGCCTGATTAGAGTTTCGTTTTGACCAGAAGGCTCTTATGTTTGACACCCCTCCTGTAGGGTCTAATCTATTTTTACTATACATGAGAAGGTTAAAATTTAACTTAAACAACTAAGCTTTAAAAGAAGCAGTAATTATTGGATGTGCTGGCAGCCATTTTGGCTTGATTCATCAGCTGAATCTTGCCACTGGATGAATATCCAATCTGTATTTGTCTAACCAGGAAATATCTTAAAAACTTTGCACTGCTAAGCCTGTTCATGACAGCTAATGCTTAGTATTTTAAATATTCAAATCCATTTCAGTATAAATGATTTGCAAAACTTCTTTTCAAGACAAGAGTCTTGTAAAGCAAAGACTTATATTTACACTGATTATGAAATTAATGAAGCCAAGTGCAAAAAATATCTATTTTTTTCCCTGTTGACTTTTCCCTTCATCTCATTGGTCTAATTTTAACACTCGGTGGCAATACAAATATCTGACAGTAACGACAGGAGACAGCTCAGCTCCCGAGTGTTTGTCGTTGGATTAATATTGTCGGCATGCAGCGCTTGATTTCCTGCAGGTAAATTAAAAATGGACATCGTGTCAGTTTCCGTCTGCAGCCCTGAAACCGCGCGGCTCATTTGCATTAATTGTGTTGTACGTGGAAACACAGGCGTCGCTGATCAAAGCTCAACCTGAACGACCGGGGGACGGTTAGCATTCAGCTAATGACTGTGAACCCGCCGCAGCGGGGCGCGCTCTCTGCTCCAGTGGAGTTATAATAACGGCGAGGCAGCGATAGTAGGAATGGATCCACAACACGAACCTTAATCCTGGAGGGACACTAAGACCTCCCCCCCCCCCCCCCCCCCCCCGTATCTGTTTGATAAGCCCGGGGGAGCTCTGTGACTTCACACACAGCAACACAAAGGTTATCTGGACAAGAGCAGCACAACCCGTCCCTTCTCTTATTCCGTGTTTCCCACCCACGGCGCCGCTTATCTCTGCATTAACCAGGCTGATATTTGAAACCATCCTTCAGGAGCAATATCCATTGGCGGCCATTTAAACATTAATCAGAGCGTTATTGCGAACGCCTGACCCCCCCGACTCGTATTTATGGGCTGCTGAAGGCCTGGTAATTTACACTCATCATTTATTGGCTGAATAAATCTTTCACGCAGAGATAAAGCTCAGAATCGGCTTCATAATGTTGAGATAAAAATGAATCATCGAACGAGAGAATTGTATTTTTTTGATGTGATGTCGAAGTGCATTATTGTGAGAAGAAAATCTTGATTTGGTTTTGCTGATACTAACTGTCAACACTCATATTTAGATACAATCCTGGTTGATGTCATTAAATTTACGGATTAAACCAAATTCAAGGATGTGTGATAATGCATTCTAAAGTGATCCTTTCACGCTTACAGTATGATTATCTATTACAAGAGAGGCGATCTGATAGTTGAGGGTTTGCACACGAATGTAAGCACACACAATGAGCCTCATCTACTAAAGATCTGTGCTTGATAGTGCATGTACACACACAAACACATGGGAGCTGCTCAACTGAAAGGACTCACCAAGGATCAAATCTCACAAATTCATAAAAGATTCATAAACCATTGGTTCAGCACATTTCCTTCATCAAGATAGAAAATCTCAAGCTACTAAGGCTCCGTTGACGCGACGTTTCAGGTAAAAAAAAATCATTTTTGTGTTTTCTCTTTAGAAAAGCTTCACGTTTACACAGGAAATTTTTGAAAAACAAATCTGTTTACACAGGAACGGGCAAAAACACTGAAAATGACGAAGTTAGCATGTTGAGGAGTATGTGGACGGTTCTGTGGATATTTCATTCAAAGAACTCAACTCCCAGGAAAATATGGACCAAGAGGCAAACGTTTTTATTATTCATCCACTCAGACATGTGCTGAAGAACTAGTCATTCAACTGTTTTGCACATGCACAGCAGCAGCATTTCAGGAAAGTTGCATTTTCACTTGTTTCCACCGAGATAGCCAAAAAATCAAATTTTTACTGGCTTTGGGCACCGTAGTAGAGCAGATCAGAGCAGCATTCTTGAGAAATCGTGCAAATTATGATACAAGAATCAAATTTTGGCATGGTGGTTCTAAAGCGGTTGCTGATCAAATCTGCCTGATTGGACATTTCAAAATCAAGTGTGGTGGCCATTTTTCAAGATGGCTGCCAACTTGCCGAAACAGATTTATTCATTGTAACGTGAGTAAGCGACCGATTTCAATGATCTTGGCGTCTGTTTTCAAGTCTGCTGAACTGGATTTTGCTAGTCTTATAACACTATGTGCGACATTTTGGCTTAGTTTACTGTATTAATGATGCTTAGGGTAACTTTAACCCCAGCATTTGTACTGCCAGACTGAGAAGACCTTGGTTTTGTGACTATGTGGATTGTATTTGAAATGGTAAAATCACAAAATATTTTTTAAACTATTAATAAATTCTTCTGTCATGTTTAATTTTGGAAAAATTGACACCACGATCATTGAAATTGTCAAGCTACTCGCATTTCGGAGCACAAAGGTGACTTAAGGCTGGTCCATTCTTCACATGTACGCGCTTCCGCGTCCGCTTTGGAAGGTCCGCGCACCACCGATGCGGACGCGCTTTCTCCCATGCTACATTTTGAGCTCAGCTGTGCGCGTCTCATGCAGGCGCGGTGATCCACGCAGCCTCGAGAAGCTTTTCCGGCTCTACAGACTGTTTATCTGCTCCTTAATTGCGGTTTATTTAGAGAAAATTAAGCACATACATTGTCAGTCCATTATCTTTAAGTATTAAAGTTTATTTAGCCTTTTTTTTCTGTTTCTGAATCGCGGGGCGGCGCCGGAGCGATTAGTTACTTTTTCACTTCTGTCTGCAGACCTTCTCCTCCCTCCAGACAGTCTCTCTCTCTTTCCACGAGTTTTTCACTCTTTCGATGTCTTTAAGTGGAGCCATAAGGCCGGAGCTCCGTCTACTTTCACTTTTACTGTCATGTTTTGTTTGCTATGGCGCTCTGGCGCGGGCACACACTTCCGCGACCTGCGCGCAATGCGCAACGCGGTCTCAAATTCTGGCTGCTGCGCGGACGTCCGCGGATCGGACAGGAATTCATGACGATTTTTACGTCACGCGGACCAACGCGCACCCACGCGGACATGAGAAGCATGGACGGGCCTTCAGGCAGGTCAAATTGGGGCCATCTTGAAAAATGGCTGACATCTTGGATTTTTAAATGGCCAATCAGGCAGGTCTGATTAATAAGCCCTAAAGAACAATCAGGCAAAATGTCATGCTTGGATCGTAATTTGCACAATTTTTCCGTTGTCTGCTCCACAACTGTTTCTTTGTAAACAGACATTGAAAACACAAGGAAAGCTATGTATTGTGAACTGCAGCATCAGATGGATGGATTATTTCCTTTTAATATCTGACTGCAGTGAAAAGCTGTTAAAAAAGGTGTAGCAGCATATTGACGACGTAGTGGTTCAAACTGTTTCCTAACAACTTCCTCAGTTTGAGTCCAGTGTGAGTTTGCATGTTCTCCCTCCCCGTGCACAGACGTGCACACTCCATGTACTCTGGCTCACTTCCACAGTGTGTTGATAAATAGAAGGATTAATCAAATGAACTGGTTTACAGTGTTTGCCACTGCGTCATAAAGTGATCTATTTGTGTTTAGAACTGTCTGAACGTTGCCATGGCTACTGATGATAAATCCTGCTTTAAAAAAAAAAAAAAAAAAAACAATCTGTGTGATCCCGTAAATAGCTTTGGCGCTGGGCCCAGCCGTGATGCAGTCATGTGCGGAGCGGCGCCAGGTTGTGTAATGCTTACGTTCATCAGTGAGACTGAGAAGATTTTCCATGTTAATGACGCCGACTCGCTCCCGGCCAAAGGTCAAGTTGGCGAGACGAGGTTGCCGCCTGGCAGATGCCCCGTTCAGGGGTGAAAGGTTGGAAAATAATCCCCCGGGCTGGAATATCCAGCCGCTGCCGTCTTAATCCACGTGTTTGTAGGGCCTAGACAGAATGAAAAAAAAAAAAAAAACAGATTAGAAGTAATATTAAAAAAGAGCAGTGAGCATGTGTGTAACCGTCCAAACGGCCTCGGGAGAATCTGGAGTGTTGTGTCGTCTGCCTGCCGTCTGATTACTGAGGCCCTGCTGATACTGACAACACCCCGCGAGCGTGACGCCGCCCCGGGAAGCAGCCGTTTACCGGGCTGTGATAAAACGCCGGCGCGGCTTTGATCCCAGTCGCCCCGTAGATGTTTGGCCAGACGATTGTTTGCACGGAGAGGCTCGTCGGCCGGGTTGTTTTCTGTTTACCGCTCTGTTTGCGTCGGAGCCCGCGGCCCTCACGAGCACACCCCTGTGCACTGGAAAACAGACACATAATAAAGAGGAGTAAAACATGTTGCTTTTTGTTGAATGTGAGCTCAAACTGAGAAGTGATGTGAGGAAATAAGTTCCGTAGGAGCGATGTACCACAGGTAAAACTACAGCTGGTAGAATTGCGTGAAAATGGTCAGATTTCGATTGAATATTACTCATTTTGTTTAGTATTTCTTAAATAGACTTAACTGAAATGTCATCTAAGGCATTGTTTAGTATTAGCTAAAATCCACACAGCATCTACTCAGAATTCAAATTCAAATTCATTTTCAAATTCAAAAAACTTTATTGAAGTATCAGAGTTAATAACAGAGTACTCAGGTTTCATACCAAATTACAGTGGAGATACTTGTTTAACTTATCTTTTTTTAGTCATGTTCAATGTTAATTGCCATGGTGATTGAGTCACCTTTGTTGCATTATAATGATTTTAATACTATATATAACAGTCTGGATAAAGCACATGTTGTGTTGACACAGTTTCACAGTTACTTCTCCGAAATGCTATAGTACTCCATCCAGCTCAATATTAAGTAAATTGTCTACTGGAGGAACGCGGTTGGTTTGCATGGCAGCTGAATCTGTCTTAACTCTTTTCCCTCTTTATCTTTGCGCAGATTTTTTCATTGCACCGAACAAGAGAACTGTAGGAGAATGTTTCTCACCTCTCTTCTGTCATGTGCTTCGCTGTTCAAGCTTAATTATCACTTTTGCTGTGCAGCCAGTGTTTTGCAGGTTGTATTTATAGTGACAGCTGCTTCACTCACAGCTTTTTTTTATATATCATGTTGGCAGAAATGTCATGTGTTATCAGCCAGAATGGAGGTGTGTCCCTGATGGAAGTGAATTATATATTGCAAAATAAAAGCTAAAAAAAACTAATAATAAATGTCAACATAAGTGATGGACATGTTATCCCTCAAATGGAAAATAGACTGTTAACCAGAGTAAAAGAGAAGTGAAGTATCAACAGCTGCTTCTACAAGCTGCAAAAAGCTGACAAAGTTGAAATCTACAAAAGCTGCAAAGTCTGAAAAAACCTGAAACAGCTGCCAGAAGGCACACAAGCTGCAAAAGCTATGAAAAGCTGCAAGAGCTGAAAATAAATAAATAAAAACAAGTATGAAAGGTACAAAAGCTAATGGCTAGAGAAGCTGTAAAAGCTGCAAAAAAGCTCCAAAATGTTGCAAAAAACTGCAAAAGCTGATATTTCAGGACCTTTCATTGTCCAGATATCAACAGTCTGTTTCGCAACTCACTGAAGATCAGCTATTTGACCTGATTTCCAGTCATGTCTTGCTTAAAGTAATCCACTCTTTTCACTGTTTATGCCTCCATGCATCTTCTTACATACTTACAGCCTTCAATAATATGCAGGAGCATCACTCTAACAAAGCCAAGACGGTGATAAACCTTTTTGTTAATATATCGGAATAACTTGTCGTAAAAAATATCAATTGAAATTGTAAAAGCTGCAGTCAATAATACATGTACTATAAAGCTGTATTTCTTGGAAATAAAATGTATTTTTTGAGCAGTTTTCTGATCTAAATAAATTAGGCAGAGTTCACCATCATTTATACAATGCAGCGCTCTCTGAATTATGGTTGTGCAAAAAGTTGATCACATTCAAACTTTGTTATTATTGACTTTACTCAATTTGAAATTTGCCAATTTCATGATTTTCAGGGTAATATTGGTTTCTACAGTATTTAATGTTAATTAGTTGATGTTCCATATTGTCTCCATTCCATTTTTCAGTTATTAGACCACTGCACCACTTTGCTCTCTTGCGGCATAATTATCCATTCATTCTAAATGTAAATTATTTTAACAAGTAATACATTAATCAGGCCAAGAAACACAGTGGGTTGCATCCACAAATAAAAAGTTCTTCTAAAAACAAAGGTGTCCTTTCTTTCTGATGTGTCTCTGGTGCCCTCTGTTGGTCATTCTTCAAAAAGCTCTTCTCATCTGATCTCTTCATCAAAACACATTCCTGCATGAGTTATATTTCCGCAGGCGTTTCTTTTTTTATCGCCCATTAATAGTAAAAAAAAAAAAAATAAAATAAATAAAAAAATCAACTAAATGCCATCTGGACTGTTTGATTTTCCTTTTCCCATTAAGCTTGGCGCGCCTGAATCCGTCACCTCGCACTCATTATTTCCCACTGGCCACTTGACTCACGGTGTCTCATGCATTAATAATGTCCTCTGCTCAGTGAATAATGCAGCCGGCGCAGCAGGACGGAGAAAACGGAGAGGAGACGAGCCTCCGACAGCTCACCTTGGTAATCATGTGACAATGAGGCGGCTGTGGAGAGAAGAGAGATGCCGAAAGAAAATGAGAGCCCCTCATTAAAAGTAGCTCGATTCCTCACGCTTTTCTGCAGCTTCACCGTTTCCTTTTGTCCCCTCACTATGCAGATGTGTCAAGACCAAGCGCCAACCTTCACTGGTAAAAGGTGAAGATAATGGTGAAATGCAGAAAAGCTGTAATACTGGGGAAATTTCAGCAGGGGGCGATGATGTTGGTTTTGGAAAGACCCCGGGTCTTATTGGAACCACTTCAAAAATCCCAAGTTTCAGAGTACAAATAAACAAAGCGCTCCGTTTCAGAGCATGTTCTGGTCTCTATCACTAGTTTCTACAACCATGTTGTCTTGACCAGACTCTGATTTTCACATAATTAATCTGTTGAATTTATTTTATGAGTTGGTTTTGCATAAACAGCCCTATCACAGCGCCACCTCTGTCCACGTGATGCAATCCCAGACATCCTGCTCAGATTTCAGGACGCTATGGGGGACATATAAGTTTCGTCCATCTTTATAAACTGTCATTGGTTAGGGTACTTCTTGAGTGAGTACTCTCTCCTCGGACAGTCAAGGTGACTAAGGCGCCAAGAACGTCCCGCAGTGGAGGCGGCCATGCGGGACTCCTTTTTTCTTTTCCTTTTTTTTTTTCATTTATCTATTTTATTAGTCTCCATTTCTACATGAGGTTGGATTTGTAACTGAGTTCATTCATCAGCAGACAATGAGATTCCCGCCGAGGCGACCCAGCAGGCGACTAGTGGTCACACCAGGAAGGCCGAACCAGCAGAGCCTAACTGGACCAAAGGCAGCCGTTAGCTCTGCTTCTTTCTTCTCTCGTCAGTAGAAATTGATTTTAATTTACTGAACGGGGGAGACAATGGAGGCACTGTGGCTATTGGCAAGATATGCAGAAGAAAATAGCAGTAAAATCGGTGTAATCTCTCCTTCATGAGACTATACAGCCACATCTGGGAGTTTCTCGGTGAATCTACTGCATGGTGCAGGGGTCTAATGCCTCGCTTGGAAGCTTTTAGAGAATTACGTCTGAATCTAATGTTTAAGATATTCAGGTAAACTTGTCTAAAACCCTGGCTGTTGCACAGCTCTGTAAATATTGTTTAAAAGATTTTATTTTATATATTGTTCTTTCCTGTTCTTTCATTTTATTTAAAATGCTCATACAATTGTAAATACAAGGACTTCTCTTTTCAGAATGTTTATTTATATTACCTTTATCTAATAGAATTTCCAGTACTTCTCTCTCTTCTCATCTGTCCTTTTTGCTGTTTTTTTTTTTTCTCTTCATGTGGAGAGTGAAAAAAAAAGCCAGAGTCAAATAATTCCTTGCTTGTGATGCACAAACTTGGCCAATAAAGCTGATTCTGAATTAAAAAACCCCTTCACAATAGAGCTGAAGTTAATCTAGAAATGACCAAAGTGATGATGTGTTTTAGCTAAAGCTAATACACACACAGTCATTGTGAAGCAACAAACTGCTAAAACTCGATTTGATTTGATTAAAACTCACCAAAAACTACAGTGAAGTACATCTCCAGACTCAATAGATGTGGTTTGTTTGAAATTGCTGAACATACAGTACGATTGCAACAAGATATAGATTAAAAAATAATAATAATAATTTTTTTTAGCTCAAAATGATGCAGTGTTTACACAGCAGTGTTTTCAAATGGAAAACAAAAAATTTTGTTGCTGTTTGAAGGTACTTTTACACTGAAACTGTTAATTCTGGCCTCTCCAGAGACAGCCGGAGAAGTTCAGGTAAATTGTAACTTCAAAACTCTTTCCGATTCAACCAGCCCTCTTTACTAAACTCCCCCTTAGTTTCCCCCACATGCATGACTTTCTGTCTGACGAATGATCCTGCATATCAAGTCATTCCACTAAGCATGCACAGTTAATGAAAATGCTAATTGGTAGCTGATGTCTGCTAATTCCCCAAAGCGGGCACCCAGTCCCACGGATAAACAGCATTAATGACTTTTTAATTGCAGAAGTTGATATAAATGTCGCTCTGACAATAGGTTGAGCCGTTTCTCCGAGGAATCAATAATGACGCCCGATTGTCAGCGGCTGGTGTGGAGTTGTCACAAAAGTTGCCTGTTTCCTAATGAGTCGGCGTGTTGACTGACACTTGCTATTATTTTGGCCCCCTTAGTGGAGCAAAGTATGTGATTTGAGGATCAACCAATCATTGGTTGATATCCGGCATTTCAACGCATTTCGGCCATTTTTTTTTTTTTTTTTTTTAATCCATTGGCAGATAAGAGATCAATATGAAACGGGATTATTTTGACTCAGATTCAGCTGCATCTCTGTGTAGAGTTGCTTCAGCATTGTCCCGCCTATAGAACGATCTGATTGGTTACACTCACAACCAGCAGGCCTAACAGCCAATCAGCAAAGTGCCTGCAGCCATAGATATACGTGCATAGAGGAGAGAAGAAGCTTCATCAGTTAAATAAGCTCTGGAGAGGAGAGATTTTTCTCCCGACTGGCAGATTAATCATGTAAAGGCCGAATTCTGCTTTCCACACGGACGAGATGCCTTAGAACACAGTAAATCACAACATGCATTAAGAAAAAAGGCCCACTAGCTTAATGCTAACTTGAATGGGAAAGTCCACTGACATGCTAACAGTTAGCACAATAGTCGCAGAACTTGTTGGAGCAAATTAAACTGAGCAACATTTTACTGACTAATTACAAAACACAAACACAAATTGTTTCAGTACTAACAGACATATATTTCCCTCATCCCTATTCAAAATGTCAACACCAATATATTTAATTTTACTACAAATGAATATCGGCTGTAAATATCGGTTATCGGCCTCCTTGATTACCGATCATTGGTATCGGCCCCGAAGAAACCATATTGGTCTATTTTTAGTGTGATTGTTGCACTATTTCACTCTGGGGGACTTTCTGGGTCACTAGTCTGAAATGAGAATGCTGAAAATGGCACACGGAGAGGCGGCAGCAACCCCAAACACTAACAGTGCTGCTGTTACCTGCTTGCTCCGTTTGTAGGAAATATATACAGGCTGCGGTGATTTATGACCTCCGTATCTGCACCGACACTGAGCGAGAGAGCCCAAATATAGCAAGGAGGTCAGGCAGGCGTGCATGACTGCTGACAAGGCAGAAAAAAAATACAAAAACTTTGGACGTCGACTGATTCAATGACTTGAATCATTTGATTCATCTTCTGTTGTTTTGGTGAAATGAGATATTTGTTTAATTGGATACTGCAAGCTAAGAGACAACATCCATGCAACAGTTATTTCATTAGTGAAGACGGAGCAGAGTCCTCCAAAGCGAACCGCCGCTAATTAGATTTTTATTCATCTAACAGCACAGACTGATCACCCATAACATTAAGACCACTGGCGGAGGAAGTCAGGTTGTCTTTGTGACGCTGCTGTTCATTGGTAGGAAGTATTTAGAAGAGAGGAAAAAATCGGTAAGTGAAGGATCTGAAATGCACGTGATGAGACAGGAGAAAGCGCACCGCTGTTTGGAATAACAAAATCCTTTTTTTTGCAAAAACATCTCACCCTTTTTTGCACTGTGGAGGTGCAAACATAGACAAAAGAAGGGACAGATTTAAAAAGGCACAAGAATAAAATATAAACAGGAGGAATTAAGACTCAAATAAATAACACAATAGCAACAACAACAGCAATAAATATGTCAATGATTTACAGAATTAACATAATTTACAAAAATTACAAAATGACCAAGGTCAGAGGTATTTACAGTGATGTTTATGGGGGCTGAAGATTGTCTGAAGTGCATAGTTGGTTACTGTGTGTGTGTGTGGGGGGGGGGGAGGGGGGGTGTTGTGGGGGGTTGCATCGGGGATTGATGCCTTGTTCATGAGAGCGGTGGCAGAGGCGAAGAAACTGTTCTTGTGTCGTGAGGTTCCGGTCCACCAGGACCAGAACTTCCTTCCAGAGGGGAAAGTTTGGAAGAGTTGGTGACCAGGGTGGGAGGGGTCGGCCACCATCTTGCCTGCATGCCTCGGAGACCTGGAGGTGTAAAGGTCATGGGGTGTAAAGGGCCACATCTCCAACCCTGTAATGGAAAAGTGAGCTGTTTCAGCAGATTAGTCAGTCAGAGATGTGGACTTGGCCTCTAAATTCTGTACATGTCAAGGCTGAAGGATCATTTGTAGGACGCGTTTGACAAACTAGAATGAATTTATATCAGTTTCATCCCTTAATATTTCCACAAAACATTTTTCTACTTTCCGGATGTGCGCTGTGCTGTTGTTCTTCCCGTTTCTCTCTGTGTCTTCCAGAGGAGATCTTCCAGTCGCATATCGCCCATTGGTGGTCTCCAGACGGAGCCCGGTTAGCGTACGCCACCATCAATGACTCTCTGGTGCCCCGCATGGAGCTGCCCATGTTCACCGGCACGCCGTACCCCATGGGGAAGGACTACCACTACCCCAAGGTGACCGAATACACCCATTCCTAACAACATGCGCCGGTTACATAAAACAAAAAGTTATATCTTTTCTCTGTGCAGGCGGGCGAGGAAAACCCGGTGATCACGCTGTATGTGGTGAACTTGAACGGCCCCCTGCACACCATCGAGATGAGGAGACCCGATGACCCACGGATAGGGTGAGGCGTTCGAGGCAGACCTTTAGTCAGGTGGTGAACATACACCCGTCCTGTGGTTATTACTGACCATGTGGACAAAGAACAATGCATTCTAGATGTTAGTTGTTAGTGTTTGTGTCAGTAACAGTTCAAAATTTAAAAAAAGTACTTAGTAAAAAAATAATAAGTAGTAAGTAAGAAAGCATTGATAAAGCACTAAAAATAGTGAAAACAATATTGATAATGGGCAAATAAATGTAAAAAGTGCCAATGAAAGAATCATAATAGTTTAAAAACACAGCTGTCAGAGTTAATCGCTGTAGGGCTGACTAAAGATGATTTTTTTTTTTTTGATTGCATAATTACGTTTAGGGCTTTTTGTCAGTTTGAAAACTCTACTTTTAATGTACACAATGTATTAAATTGATCTACATGACACTTTTTTTGCAAGAAAATCTAACAAGGCTAAAAAAAAGATATTCTTCTCTGTGTTCAATTTCCAGTCAGGACACTCTGGTAAGAACTTAGTCGGAACGACTGCAGGAAGTTGCTGAAATTTCAACAATTAATTTAAATGAAGTGATTAAGGCTGATGAATGCTTTACATTATGGGCTGAAAACTGTCTTGAAAAGCAAAACAGCAGAATTATAAATATGAAATTCGAAGTGCAATGACTTGTGAGTGAACTCTGAAAATCCTGTGAATAATTGCGATTGAAACACGTATGTTTTGATAACCCTATTTAACAAGTACCTCATATCTTCTATTATTAATGTGACATTAGATTTAGCTCAATTGTAATCTTTTTTTGTCTTAAATTCTGAGCAATATCAAGAATCGTACAAGACTTTGCAGCAGCAGCTGCAAAATGTTTGAATCATTGAGCTACAAACCTGCGAGGAAACAGTCAATATGGGAAAAGGAGAATTATTGATGTTGGAGGAAATGAGCGTGGAGGCTGCTTCTACTTCTAATATATTACATGTTTCTTTCTAGCAGCAGTCTTTTCTGCTTCCATCATTATTTGGTCATATCGGGTAAATTTTCTCTCTCCAGTGATCCATTCTCCCTCATTACAGCCTTGTGTTTAGTTCCATTAAGTTTAATGCCTCCATTTGCTCGGTTCATATTTATACGCTGCCTCTCTGCTCTAATATCTCCGTTTCTCTGCTCCACGTCCTTAATGTTTTATCCCTACTTCCAAAAATTCAGACTTAATCTGCTATTAGTAAATGGAAACGTTATGACACGTTTTTTTTTCTCATCGTACTGCTTATCCACACACACAGAGTGAAATGACCTTTCTTCTTATGTCAGTGAGTATTATGTGACCATGGTGAAGTGGGCCACCACCACCAAGCTGGCCATCAACTGGCTGAACCGAGCGCAGAACATCTCCGTCCTGACGCTGTGCGAGGCCACGACGGGCGTCTGCACCAAGGTACCGCCCCTCATTGCTGCTCCTCGCCGCGGGCTTATTGAACCCGAACGTCTAAACACTGTCAAAACCGGCTTTTCAGAAACACGAGGACGAGAGCGAAGGGTGGCTCCACAGGCAGGTGAGATCCTCCGCAGATCAGTGAGATTCAGGCTTTCATGATTACCGCTGTTGCTCCGTTCTGTTCTGTTCTCTCCTGCTCGTGTCTTCCAGAACGAGAAGCCGCTGTTCTCCAAAGACGGCCTCAAGCTTTTCTTCACGCGAGCGATTCCTCAAGGAGGACGAGGGAAGTTCTTCCACATCTCCATGTCCATCTCTCAGGTGAGGGACTCGGATGATCTGTTGAGTTAGGCCAATGATTTCCTCCTCAATCCAGCCTGAAAGCCAATTTCAAATCATGGTTGTTGGAGCTATTTATTAGTTTTTGAGTATTTTCTGAATATTTTCTCATTTATTTTTTGTTTGTGTTATTGCATATAGTGTTTATTTTGTTTAGATTTATTATTTGTTTATTTTGCATGTTTGGTTTGGGTAATTGGCACATTATTTTCCGTTAGGCTTGATTTTGTAGAGTTAATTGGTACCACCTGCACTTGGAGGTTATTTAGGGAGGTTGCAGGTAGAGGATCAGCATGCATCTGGGAGGGGCTATGGTTTTTTACCAGCGTGAGAGAAGCAGCAGGAAGTGATCGCTCCAATTGTTTGCTTGCCATGGAGAATAAACCATGATAAAACCTACTGGAATTTGTTGGACTATGTTTTCTTTTGCCTGCATAAACCACGACCCGGTGCATCAGTGGCAGTTTGAAGTTTAAGTTTAGATTTTTTGATTTTTGTTGCATTTGAGACAAATAGCCACTACAATGGTTTTAATTACTGTTATAATAAATGTATAATTGCCTGTTTTAACTCAACTGAATTTTTTGTCTTCATAGTAATCCATTTAACTATGATCGATCAATTTCACATTAAATTGAAGTAAAACTTGCTGGAATGTCAATTTTAAAGTACTTTTAAATATGATTATGCTTTAAATCCTGCATACATTTACCTCCTAACGTGAATAATTAGTTGAAGGTTGTTGACCATTTGAAAGTAAATCAATTTACTCTTAATTGTTCATGTTAAAGTAGAAAATTAGAATTCTATGTCTTTGTTTTAAAGTGGTTGTCATTGATTTAATGCAGTGAAATGAGATTCTAACAGGAAAACACGTACATCATTCTTCTGGAAATCCTTTAAATTATACATTAATCTAATTTTGGATATTTAAAAAAAATCAAATTTGCTTTTGTTACAAAAAAAGACATCGGGATTTTAATGTTGAAGTGTTTGATTGATGATTTGATATGAAGTGTCCATTATTCTTTATTCTCCTTTCACACACATTTCAAACTACATCTGCATACATGTATATTTAAAGGTGCTGTAGGCAGGACTCGGCATCGCCGCCATCTTGCTTAGGGTTACCTAAGCAAGATGGCGATTTGACCCATCTAAGATGGTGATTTGAAACCCAGCACAGCCAATCCTGTCCTGTTTTCTCTGACATCACGCCCTTACGCAAGTTAAGCCCCTCCCACAAGAACCCGCGATGAACGCCCCTCGACCAATAGCGGTTAGAGCCTCAGGGGCTCTTCTGATTGGTCAAAGATACCTGGAGCTGTCGAGATTCCTTTTCAGCTCAGAACAGAGACAGATGGAAATGCTGCGCCCTCGCGGTAGTGCAAGTATGCTACACTCCTAAAGGATTATCAATGGATACTCTAACATTTAATCCAAAGAAAACACAGAAAAATTAGCATTGACTAGCAAAATCCTGCCTACAGCAGCTTTAACTCTTTGCATGAATCCACAATGCGGAGCAACTAAACCTTTAGCTGATTTTCTATTGATACTGAAAGTGTCACAAGTTGTTTAAAAAAGCTGAATCTCAGTTTTGAAGTAATGTAACAAGTAGTATAAAAATGCTGTATTTTATTTTATTTTAACACACATTGGTGGAACATCTCAGTTTTGAAATGATGATAGAAGAATGAACATTTGTTCAGAAAATCACATCTGCATCTCTTTTTTAACTTTGATGTTAAATAAGGTTTCCGTGGATTCACTGTCACGTTTTGTGCATAATATGTATTCTTTACAAATAGATGGGGCTCCAATGATAATTACTGTTAGACCTGATATTGGGAAAAAAAAATTCAGTGCTGCTTTGTAACAGTTAAACAGTTGCAGATTTTATTAGTGGGGTTTCCAGAAAATATCCTTCTGTTTGTAAAGTAGCCAAAATACTACTGCTTTGCTGAATAGATCAAAAACTTGAACACATCAGCACCACGGACAGCGACAGATGTTCACATGCAGTGTTATGCTGCTTCTTCTTGCTGCACTTAGTGATCCCAGATCAGTCCCCTGAAACTTTCTGGACCTCAGTGAATCTGAGCAACATGGATAAATTCATTCACACTAACTACATATAAACATACAGCTACTTGTGTGTTTTGTTTCACGAAAAGAAAAGAGGGAAAAGGAGAAAGGAAAAGAGAAAACAAATATCCCCCCCCCCAAAAAAAAAAAAAAAAATCAAGAAAAAAAATTAGAAAGGCTTCAAAAAAAAAGAAAGAAAGAAGAAGCTATTATAACTAAACCTGCTCTAACCTTTAGGATACTCTATAAGTTTCTGTAAACAGCTTCATATATCTAAAGAAGCAAAAATAGCCAAAATGCGTAAAATGACTAAATGACCAAAGTCAGAAAATATGTTCAAGAAAAGGAAATATCTCTAAAAAATGATTACAAAAACTTCAAACCAAACCCTAAAAAATGTGTAATTGTAACAATAAAACAAGGCAACTGAAATTTTAATGTTTTTCTCTTAGTTTCAGATGATTAATTTTTCGTCTCCAAGACAAATTAGATTTTGTGGAAAGTGGTGGAAGTTGCTCTTTTCCAGATTCCCGTTCTGAAACCTCCCTGTACTGAAGAAGTTTGTCCTCCCTCTCTCATGCAGTGTGACAGTAAATCTCCATGTTGCTTCCCTCTCCTCCCCCCTCAGCCCAACACCAGCACCGACACGCTGCAGTCCATCACGTCTGGAGACTGGGACGTCACTCAGGTCCTGGCCTACGACGAGGACAGCCAGCTGATGTGAGCCACACAAAACACACACCGACTGCAGCACTGTGCGAACGTGGTTCAATCACTTTACACTGTCTGATAAAGTGTGAAGTAATGAGGTTGTAGACTTTTTTTTGAAAACCTTTCACAAAGTAATACATGTAGTGACTCATGGGTTAGGATCATACTTTACAGATTCAGCATCTTGGCTATGATTGTATATTTCTGGAGTTGTTGATTAAAATACAGAAATGATTTTCTTACTTGAGGAGCTGTTGGATGGAAATATTTATATTTACATTTGATTAAAATTTGTTTTATGTTGAGATTGTAGTCATGTTCTGCAGTAATTGTTTGGATCTTGTGAAAATGTAGGTTTACCCTCTGAATTACAATGAAGAAAAATGTTAAGAGTTTAAAATTAACATTTATTACAGTAATATTTTACCAATCCAGTTCAGTGAAGGGTGAACTACATGACTCCCCGACATTAAATAAACCTTTCTACTCTATGAAATTACTGTAAACATCTTTCTGCCAGTAAAAAAAATAAAGGATTCTGCATCACTGAACAAATTAAAAACATGAGGACATCAGCACCACGGACAGCGACGGACCATTCATGTTCACTGTGACGATGCTTTTGGAGTAAGAGCCACAGTTACTTCAGTACAGTAACGAAACATAGTTTCATCCTCACAAATTCCTTATAAACACGCCGATACTGGAAATGTGTTCTGCTTCTCTTATAAAAATGTTCATCCCCTCCTTAATCGTAACTCACTATTGATTAATGAAAAATCTCTTCTGAAGCACGGCTCACTTTCAGGTGAACACAAACGAGTGTTTCTGTATGTTCTACTGTCATTTCACTTCTTTTCTTCCCCCATCATGTTCACTCAGATACTTTTTAAGCACTGAAGACGGTCCAAGGCGACGACATCTGTACAGGTAAATTAAACAGCTGGGTGCCAGTGCCATTTATGTACAGTGAAATATGTTGGAAAACATAGAAACGGCATATTTACACATTAGCCATCATAAAGTCATTAACATGCATTAGGAGCTGGCAAATATAATAAATTTGCCAATAATGGGATTATAGCTAATAAATGGGGCTGTTTTTGAGGTTAGATCTCCCTGAAAGTTTCTGTAATGGAAAGGTTAGCGAAGCATGTTGTGCTTGCATGATATTTAAAAGTCAAAGGTGGCCTTCTGTTTCTGTTTCTGCAGTGCGGACACGTTCGGCTCCTTCAACCGCCGCTGTCTGTCGTGCGCCTTGTCGGAGAGCTGCGGCTACATCAGCGGCGCCTTCAGCCACAACATGAGCTACTTCCTGCTCAACTGCCAAGGTAGCAGCTCAACCTTCTGTTCCACTTTTAATTTGAAGTGAAGTCTGACTCTTCAGGCATCATGTAAATAAAAACATAGACTTTTTCCTCTTTGAAAATCTGAATTGTAATCTGAATATTAAATGTTTTCAGACCTTTTCGCTGTGTGCAGAAGCCTTTCAAAGGTAGCTAAATGTACTAGTAACTAAAAACTTTGATATTATCATATGTTTTTTACATTATTCTTTTTTTTCTTCTAACACCGGGCTTCCCTTCCTGTTTTGTTTATTGCACCCAAAACTCACTATCACGCTTTCTGCACAATTCAATTCAGCTTTATTTATGAAGTGCCAATTACAACATTGGAATCAGTCACAGTGGAAAGAGAGAGGGGGGGGGGGAGATCATTTTATTTCCATTGAATTGTACACAGGTTCACAGTTTTATACAATAAATCCACGACTCATTTTCCCAACATCATCTTACAGAACAGTTACATAATAGTTGAGCGAGAGGGAGAGAGAGAGGACGTGACCCCTAACTGTAAACTTTATTGAATAGAAAGGTCTTAAGCCTCTTCTTAAAAACCGAGACTGAGTCAGCCTCCCTTACAGACACTGGGAGCTGGTTCCACATAACAGGAGCCTGATAACTAAAGGCTCTACCTCCTGTTCTACTTTTAGAGAACCTAGGAACCTCCAGCAGACCAGCACTCTGAGAACAAAGCGTTCTCCTGGGACAGTATGGGGCTAATAGCTGTTTAAGATATGATGGGGCCTGGTTGTTCAGGGCTTTATAGGTCAAGAGGAGGATTTTAAATTCTATTCTAGATTTAACAGGAAGCAGTGAATGGAAGCTAATATTGGGGATGATCTCTCCAACTGGTTCTTGTGAGAACTCTTGCTTCAGAATTTTGAACAAGTTGGAGACTTTTTAGGCAGTTATTGGGGCCCCCTGATAACAAGGAATTACAGTAGTCTACTCTGGAGGTAACAAATGCATAGATTAATTTCTCAGCATGGCTTTGAGTCAGCATGTTCCTGATTTTAGAAATATTACACAGGTGAAAGAAGGAGGTCCTGCAGACCTGTTTAATGTGGGAGTTAAAGGATAAGTCTTGGTCAAAGATCACTCTCAGGTTCCTCACAGTGTTACTGGGAGTTAAAGCAACATCATGTAGGGTCAGTATTTGATTAGATAATTTTTCTCTCAGGTGTTTTGGGCCAAACAAAATAAATTCTGTTTTATCTGAATTTAGGAGGAGAAAATTATGACTCATCCAGGTTTTTATGTCATTAAGACAAGCTTCTAATTTAACAAGTTGATCTGTGTCATCTGGGTTCAGGGATAGGTAGATCTGTGTATCATCTGCATAACAGTGGAAGTTAATGGAGTGTTTCCTAATGATGTTCCCTACAGGAAGCATGTATAATGTGAAGAGTATAGGTCCTAAAACAGAACCCTGTGGGACTCCATATTTAACTTTGATCCGGGCTGAAGAGTCATCATTAACATTAACAAAGTGGAACCTGTCTGTTAAATATGATTGAAACCAGTTTAATGCTGAACCTTTAATCCCAATAGTATATCCTAGTCTCTGTAGTAGAATATCATGATCAACAGTGTCGAATGCAGCACTGAGATCTAACAGGACCAGAACAGAGACCAGTCCTCTATCTGAGGCTGTGAGAAGATCATTAGTGACTTTTACCAGAGCTGTCTCTGTACTGTGATGAGCTCTGAAACCTGATTGAAGAGACTCAAATAGGTCATTGTTATATAAGTGGTCGCAAAGTTGACTCGCAGCAGCTTTCTCTAGGATTTTAGAAATAAAGGGAAGGTTGGATATTGGTCTGTAACTTGTTAGAACACCTGGATCAAGGGTGGGCTTTTTGATGAGAGGTTTAATAACAGCAACCGCTCTTTCTGAAATACTAGCAGTGTCTAGAGCTGAAAGCTAAATATGATTGTGTTTCCTGTTTCAAAGCTTATTTCATATTTCTCTCAGGTATTTTTTGTGGGTAGGTAGACTCAAAACTGACACTGTGCCAGAGACACAGCGTGCGCTCGGGAGCGCTCGCTCCTCGCAATGTCAAAAAGGCTGTTTTTGCACAATGAATTTAGAAAAAAAAAAAAAAAAGGAGCTGCTCTCTCTTCGTTGCACTTCTCCTTTCCACCTTTGATCCGTGTGCGCCGCGCTGGGCATGAAAATTCCAAGAGAACAAAAAAAAAAGCTGTTGAAGATCAGAGGAATATCAAAATGTCACCGTAGAAATGCAGCTCCAACCTGTGGCTCCAGTCAGATTTCAGGCCTGTAGCTTCAATATTTCATCAGTGACTGAAGGAGCTGGTGTCAGTCGCCTCTCCGTGTTCCTGTCTGATCATCAGTGAGCGGAGATCAGGCTCAGATTCAGCTGAACATCATTAAAATAAGTTCAGTCACAAATATCTCATCAAACTGAATGAAAAATGAACGAACTCAGCTTCGCTTCCGTGTTTAATAAAAAAGAATAATCAGCTCAAAGTGAAGCTTCCTGGAGACTGAAGTACCTGAACAACATGTAAATTCTGCACAGAGAAGCCTCGAACACACAACCTTCCTGCTGTGAGGCAGCAGTGCTGACCACTGACGCCGGGCTCACACTGGATGCGGTGCGTGTCCGGTCCGATTCCGGTCCAGAATCACCGCAGCACGGTCACTGCGTCTGTAGTCCACCAGAGCAGGTTGCCAGATCTGTTGTTCTTTCAGCCCAAACACAACGTAAAACCCAAAACTTAAGTTTTCACTTAGTTTGCTTGATTTTATTTTCATTCTTTTGATTATTATCGTTATTACTTTGGCTGCCTTTGGTGTGTTGATTAATTAGTTTATGTAACGCATTGTTACTAACAATTACTTCTTTCTTCTTTCCCTTGAAATTCTACACACAGGTTAAAAGCTGCTCTATAAATAAAATTCTTAACTCTTTCTTCTCAAAGCAGAACTCTTTGTTGCTCAGTCATCCCTCGCTTATTTGTAATCCTCTTCACGATGGGCTGTAATGAGGTTATTATGTCAATAACATGAGGAGAAAAGCCTGAAAAACACACTTTGTGGATCAATCACTTGATTTTTCTGAAGGTTTAAGCGCTCGTATAGAGGAAGCTATTTCAGCATTACTTTAATTGAATAAGCCAAGATGTGCTTCTTCACCAGGCAGACAGAGAGGGTTTTTAGTGTGTGTGCACTGGAGGAAACTCTGACACCAGTGTGTAATTGTTGAAGAGACTAAATATAACCAGAAAACCTGCACCTCAACACACTCTCCTTGAAAAGCCTCCACCTGTCACTCGCTGAGCTTCATGTTCGTCTCTTCAGGACCCGACATCCCGTTTGTGGCCGTGTTCAAGACGCAGAGAGACGACGAAAGTGAGACGCAAGACCGGGAAAGTGAGTCTCTCAGTGCATCTGCATTTACTACCATCTGTATTGTTGCTACAAGTGACCCAGTGCAGCGATGCGTGATGGGTACATGTGAAATGACCTTGTCAGAAGGGGCAGAAGTGTTTCCATAGGAACATTACAGCTGCAAATGGATGTGCTCATTAAATTATGACCTGCCCGACAGCAGTAGCAGCATTCTGTAAAGTCATTACCTGTGTGTGTGTGTGTGTGTGTGTGTGTGTGTGTGTGTGTGTGTGTGTGTGTGTGTGTGTGTGTTATTTTAGCAATATGATCAACCCATCCCAGTCTGTAAATGCTGTTCTGATTTCTTATTCCCTTGCAATGTTAATGGCGCCTCTAGTGTTGCCTGTGAGTACTGCAATGCACTTGGATTTCACTTCATTGTAATTTATACCTCTCTCAAAAGAAGAGAAATTCAAATCTGTTGCTTCTTTTTTTACTTTAGCTTATCAAAAAGTACCTTTCTCTCCATCGCTCATTCAAAAAGATTATTTTATCAGTGCAGTAAATCAAAATATGCATCATAAATTGATCTATTAATATAGTCTCTTTCCGGATCAGTAAAATGCATGACTCCAAAAGCACTTATTAAATGTTCACAATGTCATTTTAGCGTGCGTCATCAATTCAATTCAATTCAGTTATATTTATATAGCGCTAAATATAACAAAATGGTTTTAAGGCACTTTTCCATCTTTTACAGTACAATCCTTTAATAGATCGGCCTCGTCTGCGATCAGTATTTGTGACCTGCTAAGAGTGAGAAATAGCAGATTATTGGAACCCGTCCAGTGGAATCAAATTGAGAGAAGAGCTCCTCAGAGTGTGAGTGACACTCCGTAATGAGCGTTGACAGGGAGACACGGTGTGTCTCTCTCACACACACACACACACACACACACACACATACACACACAGATTGCTGTGTAAATCCTGGCAGCTCCTCTTCTTCTGATCCTTAATTGACGTTTTCTTCCTGCAGCTGCACAGGTTTCATCCCACTTTGGGAAAGTGGGGCGTTTTGTTGATTTCCGTGCCTTTGGGCACAAACACACCCTGACAGAGCCGCCGTCTGCCGCAGCGTCTTTTGACCTCAGCAGCTGCAGATGGAAACAGGAGTTTCTGCACTAAATCTAACTCCAGGTTTCAC
Source organism: Salarias fasciatus (assembly GCF_902148845.1). Taxonomy (NCBI): domain Eukaryota; kingdom Metazoa; phylum Chordata; class Actinopteri; order Blenniiformes; family Blenniidae; genus Salarias; species Salarias fasciatus. Next base: position 7,919,613 of record NC_043753.1, read on the forward strand.
TTTCAGGTCTAGTCTGCAGCCGGTTTGAGCTACGATAGAAAGAAATCTACTGAGAAAAACAAATCTGAAGCGACATTTTCACAAGTTTTTCTCCAGTTGACTAAAACTAATTAAAACCAAAATGACAGTTTGGCACGAAGAGTAAACTTTCAAGCTGGCTACAGAAAGCTGTGGTTCTCACTGCAGGTATCTCAGAAGTCCATAAACTGGAGACCAATCAGAACCTGAGGGCGACTCTGGACAACATGCAGATGCCCACAGTGGACTTCAAAGAGATCAAGACGGACGACTACAGTACGTCTCACACACACTCAGTTCTGCTCATGTGGCAACAAGATCCAGGCCAGTCTAAATATGCTTGCAGAAAGTGAATACACAGTGCAGAGAAAATATTTACTGATTTAACAGTCATGATAGATTTGGGAAACATTGTTCAGCTCTAAATACAGAATCTATATTAATTACCTGAACACAGGAGTGTGTTACGGAGTAAATGTATTACTTAACCTGCATCTTTTAACCCTTTTAACCTGATTTTTCACACTCATTCTGACGAAAAAACTCCACAGGTCTCTGATTGTTCATCCTTTTTCTTTCTTTATCAGTTGACAATTTATGGTGAACATGTGAATTAAAACACAGACTCACTTTTATGAGCCTCCATTTAGAGCAAACAAAGGAAAGTAACAAACAAGCCCGAAACTACACAAAAAACACAGTCATGTTTTCTTAATTTCTGTCTATTAGATATTATACCTTTTAAGTCTAGATGGATATATAGTTTATGTAATGTCCTCTTAATAGACAGAAATATGTGATTGCATGTTTTGTCTTTTTAAGACGATATGGATGAGTATATTTTTTCTTCACATAAAATTTGAAGCTTTTGAGCGTAATGTGAATTTATGTCCAAGTTATAACTAATTGGATAACAAGTATTATGAATGATGGTGTAATCATGTCCTGAGCAGAGAATCAGATCTCAGACCAGAGCTGTCCGCAACTTCACAAACTCAAACTCCAACAAACGACAGCAGAAACAGAGCCGTCACGACACTTTTGGGTTCAGAAGTTTAAGAATAATGTAGTTTTCAATCTGTTCAGGTGTGTGTTGATTGGTAATAACCTGCTTGTTGTTGGATCTTCCAGCTCTGACGCTGCAGATCCTGAAACCCGCCGGCTTCTCGGAGTCGGCCCACTACCCGCTGCTGCTGCTGGTGTACGTTGCACACACACCAACACACACACTCACCACTCAACCATTTCCTGTTCATCCCCCGGTTTGCTTCTGAGCAGTGTGTGAGTTGAATTCCCAGAGGTGTGACGGCTGTGGTTGTGCTCTGTGGCGCCGCGGCAGTGACGGGACCCCCGGCGGCCAGACGGTGACGGAGCGCTTCCAGCTGGACTGGGCCTCGGCGCTGGTCAGCAGCTTCGGGGCGGTGGCGGTGCGCTGCGACGGGCGGGGCAGCGGCTTCCAGGGCACCAACCTGCTGCACCGCGTCCAGAAGAGGGTGGGGGTGCTGGAGGAGCAGGACCAGAGGGACGCGCTCAGGTACCGCCAGGCTTCACCTCGTCAGAAACGACAAATTCATATGAAAGAGCGACAAACTGTTGAATGCGATTAACTGAAAAACTCCTTTTCTAGCTTTCTGAGAAAGTTAAATAGTTGCACTTTATGAATTACTGGAACAAAATCTTTAGATTATTCATCAAACTGAACTCAAGTTTTGATACAGGATTTGAAAATGTATCTGGATGTGAACCTGAAATGTGTCTGATTCAGCAGGTCAGTTATTCTGGCTGCAAAAAACACACAGTAGTCATGAGGTGGCGCCGATGCTGCGGCTGGAGCTGCTCGTTCTGACCAGGACTGATTCTTTCTCTACAGCTTCATCCTGAAGGAGCCGTTCGTGGACAAAACCAGAGTGGGAGCGTTCGGGGAGGTGAGAATACTCGCGCACGCACACACACACACACACACTTCCTCCGGCGTGGTCAAGTCTCAGATCGGTGTGTAAAAAGACGTGTGTGTTCCCTCAGGTGTACGGAGGCTATGTGACCAGCCTGCTGCTGAGCGGCGAGGAGTCCCCGGTCAAATGCGGCGCCGTCCTGTCGCCCATCACCGACTTCGAACTGTACGGTGAGACATGCTGCATCACACACACACACACACACACACACACACACACACACACACACACACACACACACTTTATTATTACTTTATTGACGCAGGTTATTACATTTTGAAAGAATGTTTTAAATTCCAATTCAATATTGTAATAGATTATCTGCAAAATATTATGTTATAGTCATGGTATTGAATCATATTTTCAGAAACTATTTTCATGTTAATGACTTTAATGCATTTAAACATTAAATTATGGGCAGGTTTTTAGCTCGTCTCTCCTTTAGAGATGCTGTATTTAATCCACATGATGTCTATAGAGAGCTCATCTTACCTAAACCTTCAATACTAACAGACAGCAGATTCACATCCGTCCAAAAGCAAAAATTCATCTTTTTTAACATGGAATTGTAAAGAAATGTATGCAGTTTACAAACAGAATGGAACAAAGTCTATTTCAGAACAAGAAAAGAAAAAGATCAAATTGAGCACAAAATGAACAATGACAGAAGGAAATAGAAAGCTCTATCAGAGTTGGAGTCGTCCTCGAAGTTTCTGGAAGATTTTTTTAGAAATATTTGTTGAATTAAAGAGTAAAATGTCTTCTTTATGTGTGTTTCTGATGTTTGTTGATGACAAATGGAGAAACAGACAAACTGGGTCTTATAAGCTTGATTTCAGTTCCGTTTTTCATATAAATCAGTCAAGACTTTTTAATTGCTAAACTGTTTGTCGACGAGGAATCAAGGTTAAAGCTCAGGTTAGAAAAATCACAGAAGATCAGATTAAAACCACAAATCTCAAGTTTAAATGTGATTTTCTTGTCAAGTAATCCTGTTTTCTTTACAGCTTCGGCTTTTTCTGAGCGATATCTGGGACTGCCCAAACCAGACCCCAGAGCTTACACAGTATGTTGAGGTTTGGTTTTTCCACATTCATTCATTCGTGGCTTTTCTTGATATTTTAATATGGAGCGCTTCTTTCCCAGATGGCAAACCTGGCTCACCGGGCCTCTCAGTTCATGGACAAGAAGTTCCTGATCATCCACCCCACGGCAGACGGTAGGTGAAGAGTGAAACGTCCAGACGAGGATGTGAAATCCTGACCTGACTGATTTCTCCGCTCCGTCTCTCCAGAGAAAGTCCACTTCCAGCACACGGCGAAGTTCATCTCCCAGCTCATCAGTGAAAAGGCCAACTACACCTTACAGGTATCTATCTGCCTCCGGGAGCCCCGGGACCCAGTGGTGGTCCCACAGCAGGCCCGGGATTAGTCCCTCTCTAAGCCTTCTGTCCGTATAAAGAGATTATGAGGAGTCCTCTGGTGCCAGCAGGACTAATCCTGTTATGATCCAGTTTAAAGCTCATCACTGACCCCGAGAGACGGGAATCAACTCAAGTTTCCTTCAATTCCACCAAATTGAGGCACAATCTGAACGTAAACCTTCAGAACAGTTACTTTCAATGGATGTTTTAACAAAAAACTACTGAAAGATACAAAAAAAAATTCTTAAAACACACTAAAGGCCACCACACACTACAGGATTTTTTCAATCTTCCCCGATTCAGAGACCACACACTAGAAGACAACAGAGGACAGATCGCACCAGATCTTCCTCTCCTGATCTTCCAGTGTGTCGCTGTGGAGCAGAACACACACTAGCCGAGAATAGGCTCCTCACTCTTCCAAAGGTCGCGTAGTCCAACGTGACTTGTGCGTTGTTTCCCTTCATTCCTGTGTTTAACATTCATCTCCACTTTAAATAATAAGTGGAGAACTCATTCATTCCCTCAGTTCATTCATTGACATCGGTATCGCTCTGAAGATCGGACCTGAACTCATTTGCATACTCCCGACAATCGAACCCTGTCAGCTTCGATCGGGAGGAGAAGATCGGGGCAAAATTCGGCCCGATCATCCTGTAGTGTGTGGAGGCCTTAAAGGAATACTCCACCCAAAAAACGATTTGGCCTCATTTTCTACTCACCCTCATGCTGAGAAACACTCTGGAGCACTTTTTTGACGATTCAAATGCAGTTGGAGATGTTTGGGGATTTTCGTGGTCAACAAACAGGGACTGACAGAGCCCGACAGAAAAAATGGTCCATAAAATCCACAAAACGTTCCCATTTTCCTTCATACTGCTCGTCCGCTGTAATCCAAGTGTCCTGAGCGCGTAACGTCCATAATTAATTCTTAACGAGGTCATTTAGTACATTTTAAGAGCCCAAACAGGGCGCTCTCACACAGCTCCATTGCATGTCTGCGCGCGCACCCTGAACTACGGAAGCCGCGGCAGACCAAGCAACACGCTTGTGCCCTTTCAGCAGGACACCGAATTCAAAGCTTTAAAACAGTAGCCAATCACTTTTGTGATTGTCCACAGCTCGGTCACTCACAGCAGAATATAAACAGCGGAACTTCTTCTTCTACGCTTGCAATTTAGAAAAGTAGTCGCTGAAAGCGCGCAAGCATCTGGCTTGGTCTGCCGCGGCTTCCGTAGTTCAGGGTGCGCGCGCAGACATGCAATGGAGCTGTATGAGAGTGCCCTGTTTGGGCTCTTAAAATGTCGTAAATGACCTCGTTAAGAATTAATTATGGACGTTACGTGCTCAGGACACTTGGATTACAGCGGACGAGCAGTATGAAGGAAAATGGGAACGTTTTGTGGATTTTATGGACCATTTTTTCTGTCGGGCTCTGTCGGTCCCTGTTTGTTGACAACGAAAATCCCCAAACATCTCCAACTGCATTTGAAACGTCAAAAAAGTGCTCCAGAGTGTTTCTCAGCATGAGGGTGAGTAGAAAATGAGGCCAAATCGTTTTTTGGGTGGAGTATTCCTTTAAGAGACCACAACACACTAAACCTTTCAGCAAACAGAAATGTGAAGGGGGTAGGGTTTTAGAAAGTATCAATACCTTCCACAGTTGTCCATTTAAAAAGTCTAACAGGACATTTGAAATCATGAATGGATTAAAATAAAATTAAAGTTACAGTAATTTCAGTGATCTTTAGAGTGTTTGAGGCAGAGGGAGCAGAGAACGTGAGTCTACCCAAACGAGGGATCGAGGCAGACAGGAGGCGACTTGAAAGCTGAAGAATTGACCTTTTCCCGGTGGTTTCTATGAAATCCTCACCGCAGTCAGAGTAATAAAATCTGATCCCCCTCCCCCCTCCCCTCACGCTCCGCCTCAGATCTACCCGGACGAAGGCCACTTCCTGCACAGCGACACCACCCGGCAGCACCTCAGCCAGTCCCTGCTCAACTTCTTCGAGGAGTGCTTCAGGCTACCGGAGCGGGTGTTCGAGGAAGCTCTGGAGGAGGAGATTGAAGACGAGGGTTAGCTCCACCACCCCCCCCCCCCCACACACACACACACCCCGCCCCGCCCCCTTTAGCCCCGCCCCCACCCTCATTCCTTCCAGTGTCCACAATATGCAACTCTCACCCTTCCTGGTTCCACTCAGCCGAACCTGAGACTGTCCTTCCAGCAGGCGACGCTCAACCCCCTCCTCATGCATCCGCCCCCCTGTCCTCCGCCCCCTCCCCCACCTCCCCCCCAGACTGACGCCCTGACAGGAAGCTCCAGACACCCTGACAGGAAGTCGTCTCCTCTCACTCCAGACTTTGAGGCTGTGAGGAGAAGGAACCCCCGAAGCACAGAGCTGCTGGGCTCGAACCAGAACACTGAGCTCCAGTGTTTGTATAAAAGAAAAAGAGGCCGTCTGGAAGAAGTCCGGACACGGGAAGCAACGTTCCTATTTTTAAAAGTTGTGAAGAACTTTTCATGTCGGACTGTGGTTGTGTCCATTGTTCTTACAGTCTGTAAAATAGCACACGAACATCCACCCAGCTGCTCCAGATCACCGTTTGGTTTTCAGTTCGACGTATTTCCCGGAAGATCCTCAAGACGAAAGGAACGAGGGCGACGCGCTTTCCTCCTCACGGTTCATCATGTTTATCATCAGAGAACAGGAAGTAGTTTTAGTCACTGTGCCTTACTTTGTCGCAAACCATCCTGCAGCAGAAACGCAGTTATTGACGCCAGTTTTGACCTTTATGAGAAACCTGCTCAATCGGGTTCCTGGAGGGAGTCAGATTGAAAAGATTGATTTCACATTTTAATTGTTAATATTGGATCTTATTGTTGACATTTGCAAACTAAAGACCTTGCTATAGTGGGATTAGATTATTTTTTATTTCTCATTGTGATGGAAAACAGACGTATTAATCAAAGTACAAGGATAATTTTATCCTTATTCAGCCATATTATGCTTCTCCTGGTCTAAATGTATTTTTAACTTTTGATTAAAGGGAAGATTCACGTCTAAGTTGTCCAATAAATACATATAAATCTATGATTGTTGGTTGGTTAGCCAGTTATGTAAGGGACAGTAGCAGCAATGGAAAAAATCAGCTCCACTGACGAGTCAGTTGGTTTATTGATGCTCGCTTGTTCGATATGTTTGAAATGATCATGATCGCCGCATTATCTCTGAACTTTCACACTTATTGAAAAATCCACAAGTTATTTCCTCCATATTTGAGTCAGTCCTGAGTGACATCAGTCTTTTCATCCGACTCTCTGCAGAGACAGAAGCGTCTCTCCAAAGCCAACGGCAACTTCTGAAGTTGATGTAATGAAATGAGTTGTTTAAAACAGGTAATGTTCTGAACGTTATGGTGACAAAAACTAAAAATGTTAAAGTGCATGCATCGAGTTTGAAAAGTCTAACATCCCATTGTGATTTAATCTCAACTTCAATCGGTGGATATATTGTACAAAAGCCATTAGGTTTTAATAAATATGCATTTGTATATAATGGGAAAACTCATGATCTCACCATCTGAAATGAATTCTCCAGGCACATATTGATTTAAGATCCTTCCTTCTTTTTTAAGTTATTTGATTCGATCGGCCATTTGTGTTCGGCTTTTCGTGCATGTTCTGGTCATTGGCAGCAGCACTATCTCTCCCCCCCCCCCCTTCCCCCGATCGCCCAGCTCCACACGGTAATTCTTTGACATCTTGAATGTTTCCTTACTGGATTGCATAAAGGACATTTCCAGTAGTGTTGTGATTGAGATCCCAGTCTCGTCAGCTTGATGTGTAAATGTTCTCCAGATATCATTTTATTCTAAAGAGAAGAGAAAAAAAAAAAGAATCTGCAGTATTACCTGAGTGTTATTTGTGCATAAAGCATTTTGGAAGTTACATCTGACTTTTCCTTTCAGTTCTCCTGTTGCTGTCTTGGGAGTCGGGTGGAAAAAGTGGACTTTCTATAAACTTTTCCAAGATGCTCAACTTTGTTACGCAAAGCTTCAAGGGAGAATAATGGCAGAACTGTGGCATGAAGGTCGATGTTAGAATAAAACAATAGATATTTTATCAGCTGTCAATGTTTCTTTGTGAATTTTGGGGGGAAATCGAGTAGATAATTCCCATCTTTATGCAAAAATTGTCTTTTCAACTTATCAATTTTACTTTCTTTTCAAAAAGGGAGCCTCAGTAGGAGTTGTTGATTTTCAGCCAAATGACCATATTTGGTAACTTCCTGTTGGTAGTCATGTAAAACCGAACAAGTATATAGTAGGATTTTTTTTTTTTTTTTTTTTCTGAATAAAACATTGAACTTATTGTACCAACAACACTTTTAATAGGATCAGTTTGACGACATCATCTGTGCAGCGAATCAGTCAAAGAAATAGATTTGCTCAAATATGCTGGACGGCTGAGCGTAAACCGGACTGTAGTTGTAGATCAGCGCGTCTCTTTCTTCCTCCTCAGATGCAAATTTGTGAAAGTTTTTCTTGGCTGTGGAGACAAAACAGAGCAACGTTGACTGGGTTTTCACAGGTCTAGGCTCTGTTCACGTGACTTTTCAAGCGAAAACTCAAGTTTCTCGCTGCATTTTTGAGTGTCTGTTTACACGACAACGGAGACACTGAAAGCACAACGTTTTGCAACTTGTGGAACTTTGTGAAGGCTTTGCTAAAAGACCAACTACCTACCTTCGTTCACAAAGAACTCCGCCATGTAGAAGGTCATCTGGATCGCAGAGCGGGAGTGAGGGTAGTATGGCCTCCTCCATTCGAAGGGGTTTTTCTCTGGATGCCACTGGGTCGCGTATATCGGATAATCGTAGGCTGAAGAGGGGAGACGACGCATGAAACCCTTTCACTTCTGTCTCATTCTGCTGAAATCTCAACTGGAATTACCTTCAATGGTCGACAAAAACTCTATTTTTCCATCGTTGTTTGTGGAGAGAACTTTGTAAAACTTGCTCAGTTTGTCAATTGAATTGTAAGTCTGAAAGAAACAAACCGACGTGTCAGTTTAGAGTGAAGTGAGTGGATGAATATCGGAGAATGAAGGTCGTACCGACGTCGTCACGCTCCATTTGTGAGAGTTTTCTGTCAGTGGCTCAGAGGATAAAGCCTCCATCAGTTCAGCTGGAAATCCCTGAAACAACCTGCTGCTGTTTGCATCTGGAAAAGAAACAGGGATCGGAAATAAACATGACAACATGGGAAACTTAGAACAACACTATCTGCTCCATGTGCATGTTTACAGGCAGAGTTTCATCATGAGGTTACCAGAAAAATAAAATTTTATAAAGCTCACATATTATTTTAATGTGTTGAATGAACTACAAAAAAAAAAAAATATATATATATATATATATATATATATATATATATATATATATATATATATATATATATATATATATGTTACCTGAAGGAAACTAAATTAAATTAAAAAAATACTTCAGTAAATGTAAGTTAATTGTGATACTGTATGATAATAGTTTCAGTGTTAACAAACTATATTAAATTCAACATGAACTTGAATGCTACAAGCAAGTAAACCACACAGAATTTTCCTCATTGGCCATAAATAAGTCATATTTACTAAACAACTTTAATATGTACAACTGATTGAACAAATTTTTATTTTTCCCCCCAGTGTACATGTTTGTTTGTATAAAAAAATAATTTGTATTATTTTGAAATAAGGTACAAAATTATGTCATTTCATTGACAATATTTTCTTTTTGGAGACAAACATTTTCTTACTCTAATTCTATTTTTTAATACTTTATTTTACTTAAAGTATAAATAATATTACAAAGTAGATTTTTAATTTTCTTTTTTTTTATTTGATTTTTTTTTTTTGTTTGTTCCCCATTTAATGAATGTTCAGACATAAAAGTAATATAAACAATTAAATATTTGAAAATGTATTGGGATATTATGTGTGAATATAATTACTTTCAAAGCATCATGAATATTGTACATGAAAAATATCGAATTATTGTTTGCTATTTTAAAAAATGTTGATGAAGCACTAAGAAACAAAGACAGATTATGTGATTGGAAGGGGCGATTATTTGTTGAATTCTATTGTTTTAAATATAAGTATCGACAGTTCCGAGAAAAAGCTAAAATTGTGTTCATTGAAATTTAGCTGATTTAGGAAAAAAAATAGTTCAAAATATAAATTTAGTTGACTTCATCTTAGATTTCTATCGTTTGCAGTGCATTGTGGGAACCAAGCCGTACCGTTGGTGAAGTTGAGAGGCAGAGCGATGCCGGTGGTGTTGGTTCGAGACAGAATCCGCTCTCCACTGGTCAGATACATCATCTGTTCAAAGCCCAGACACGTCCCCCACACCGGGAAGTAGTCGCCTCCTTTGTTAGCCTGAAACGAGACGCGCTTCGTTCAGTTTCATCCGAAAACAGCCTGGTTCAGGGTGCTTCAGCCTTTCACCTCGATGGCCGCCTCAAAGAAGAACTGAGCCGCTCGTTGGTAGCCGGACGAGTAAATGCTGGCCGCGCCGCCTGGGATGAGGACGCTGGAGACAGAAACAGATTATCAAAGGAAAGAATGTGGAGGTGAAGATACTGATGCACCGATTTACCCGTTGATGGAGCTGAACAGAGTCTGATATTCCTCTGGTGACAGGTTGATCCTGGAAAAATCAGACAGGTTTATACAGACTGATACAAATTATTCTGGAATCCATAATTCTTCTCTCTTTTCTGAGAGAGGACTGCCTAGGAATAAGGTGGTGATTTTTGTGGAAATATTTCCTGGGGGTTTTTTTTTGTTTTTTTGTTTTTGTTTGTTTTCTTCTAACCTGTCCTGTCCAGCATGCTGAAAGTAGATGGCCTTCAGGGTAACGTGTGCATTTCCCCGCCTGCTCCCCACTGGGTTCCCCTCGCCACACTGCCTTATCTGCATGTTTGACTTGGCTCAGCTGGACGACCTCTGTGAGGGGTCAATGACCCGGCTGCACTCTTTTACAGGGGTTTCTGCAAGTCACTGCAACTTGCCCTGAAGACTGGTGGTATACTGTAGATTCTCACACTTTTAGGAGTTATCCAGCTCGTCATTTGGGATTTCCTGGTAAGTCTCACCTGACAGGTACGACTCTGGCTCCTGCTGACTCCAGGAACTTGATGTAGGAGGCAGCGATGTATGAGGTTCTGTTGGGATAGGATCTGGAAACTTCCTGAGCGAGGACACCTTCACAGAGAAACACTTCTGAAGTCTCACTTTCAATGACAACAATGGGTTAAAACAAATAAAAAGCTCTGATTAACTCACCTATAATGGGTCTGTCGTTCGTCTCTGCGGATGAATATGAAGGCAGAAGCAAAAAACAAACACAAAGCGGGAACATTTTTCTAGCCAGGCAGCCAGACATGGTTAATACTGATCTGCTGAAGCTCTGCAGCAGGTTAGAGTCTCCTTCAGAATGAATGCATCCTTCAGCAGGAGGTGATGTCATTCTATTCCCTCCCACCTGTTATACAAACAAGCTTCGTCAGACTGTGAAGGTTTCAGCAACAAACAAACGTGATGTTAGAGTCGAATAAGTAACCAGCACTGAGGATGACTTACAATATAATACTGTGTTTTGTGCAAACACACACACCACGGCTTTCACCACCACTGTGCACACACACACACACACACACACACACACACACACACACACACACACACACACACACACACACACACACACACACACACACACACACACACACACACACACACACACACACACAGACAGGGAGACATGTCATGGTACCGAAGATCGTGACAAACGCCACCACTGGGAGAAGCCATGAGCCAAGACTGCAGGAGCGCCAGAAACCGGCCCCCGAGAAAATTTAGCAAATGTTGTTATTCAAACTTCAAAAATGAGGTAAGGCCTTTATTTTTTGACAGTTTTTTTTTATTTTTAAATTTCATCATAAATAGTTCAACAAGCAAGAATTTAAAATTCTTGCATTTTTTTTTTTTTTTTCATAATTTCCACTTAAGAAAGTAAGTCCATCCGCGACTGAAAACTGATTTGTTTTTGTTTGTTTTTTATCATTTCCAATTTAGGTAAGGATCGATTAATGAACATTTAAGTTTAGAATTTAATATGGAGGTAAGGACACAGTAAGATCATCAGTGACTGAAAGTTGAAAAATAAATTTTAAACTATTTTCCACTTTAAAGGTGCATTATGAAGTTTTTTAAAGTTAAAAATACTTATTTTCCACCATAAATATGTTACAAATATTCAATGATGTGTAGAATGTGTCCTGACAAATTCATTGAAAGTACCGCTAACAGCGCTAAGTTGTCACTTGAAAGTTGTAGTGCCGGTCCGGCACTGGGAGAATTTGAGAGGATGTGATGTAATGCGCGTTCCCGCTGGCCTGACTCACTTAGCTTTCGATTTGTCCGCCATTACTCCGCCAGATGCTTAGCGAGCAACAACTAAGCAATATTAGGAAAGACGGGCTTCTAGCACTGCCACAACTCCAACACAGACCCCACGCAGGCAAAAGAAACTGAAAGGGGCTGTATCATGCAAAATTCACTTTTTTTTATGTTTTAACCTTGTTATATAGTTATGTACTCATCAAAAACACCCCCAAAGCATTTTTTTCCTTCGTGCCTGAGTGTTTGAGCATTCCTCGTTTTTCTGCTGCTCAGAGAGGCAGCCCCTCCCGCACCCATGAAAACGGTCTGTTAACCCATAGTGACGTCAATAGCAGAAGATGGCTCCCCTGAGCTCCCCCCCCCCCCCCCCCCCCCCCCCCCCCACCACCACCTCCCGCAGGCCCTCGGCAATCAGCGTTGCCACTTTTTGTAACTCCGATTACGGAGATAAACTTTAACCATCGTCTGAAAGCAACAATCAAGTAAGAGCAAGAGTCTGGAGGGTCTGCGCTTGGTGAGTTTCGAACAGGAAAAGACGTTTTCGCGTGTCTTTGCGTGTAGAGAAGCTAGCGCTAAAGAGCTAAAGCTAACCCTTAGAGAAGCTAAAGCATGATGTATTTGTTTTGGAGCTGTGATTGGTTGAAGTACGCTGTCAGTCAAAGTCCACAGGGGGCGAGGCGGGATTTTCAGTGAAGCAGAGCATTTTCTTTTGACCAAACAGTCCGGCTTTGTCCAACATCGGAGACAACTTGTTTGACACACTTGAGACCATTTTTTGTCAAAATTGGCAAAAAAATAAAATTTCTTAATTTTGAATTTAGAACAATAGTAAGGCTATAGGAAGATCATTTTCCATGAAAACTAGCAAAAACAAAATTTTCTTAATTCTGACTTTAAAAAAGTGGTAAGGCTATAGGAAGATCATTTTTTGTGAAAATTGGCAAAAAAATATTTTTTTTCTAACTTTGACTTCAAAGAATTGGTAAGGCTATAGTAGCTAAGACCTTTTTTGTCAAAATTCGCGAAAAATACATTTTCTTAATTTTGATTTTAAAACAGTGGTAAGGTAAAATTTGTAGATTCTTATTTTGAGGACTTCGACAGGAGCCACCCAGAATCGAAAAGGGAAGTTACTGGCACTGGATACCTTGTGGTTATGTAGCGTACATAAAAAAAAAGCCACAATATAATTACAAGAAATTGTGAACCAGCAACAAATGACATGATGAATAATTCTGGCTGAAAAGATTTGAATCTCTTAGTTCTCTTAATGTCTTGTTACTTCAAGATCTCACCCTGATGGGCCTCTGAGACCATTTTTCATGAAAAATCGCAGCAACAAGGTGTTCTTCATTTTGACTTGAACAAAGTGGTTAGGCTATAGTAAGAGTTGCCTATAGTTAGGCAATTTTTGTGAAAATTGGCAAAAAATACATTTTATTAATTTTACCACTTTTATAAAATCAAAATTTATAAAAAAAAAAAAAACAAAACCTTTTTTGGTAATTTTCATGAAAAATGGTCTTGCTATAGCCTTAACAAATTTTTTCAAAATTCAAAATCAAGCACTTTTTTTTTTGCCAATTTTCATGAAAAATGATCTTATTATAGCCTTACCACTTTTTTAAAGTCAAAATTAAGAAAATTTATTTTTTGCCAATTTTGACAAAAAATGGTGTTACTACAGCCTTGCCACTTTTTAGGAGTCAGAATTAAGATAAACTTTTTTTTTGCCAAATTTCAAAAAAATGGTCTTAATATAGGCTCACCACTGTTTTAAAGTCAAAACTAACAAATTTTGTTTTGCAAATTTTGACAAAAAAAATGGTCTTACGATAGCCTTACCACTTTGATAAAATAAAAAAAAAAAAAAAAAAAAAAACTTTTCTTGGTAATTTTCATGAAAAATGGCCTTACCACTTTTAAAAGTCAAAATTAAGATAAACTTTTTTTTGCCAGTTTTCATGAAAAATGGTCTTACCACTGTTTTAAAGTCAAAATTAACACTTTTTTTTTTTTAATTTTTCAAGAAAAATGGTCTTACCACTTTTATCAACTCAAAATTAAAAAAAAAGTTTTTTTGGTAATTTTCATGAAAATGGTCTTGCTATAGCCTTAATAAATTTTCTTAAAATTCAAAATCAAGCACTTTTTTGTAATTTTTCATGAAAAATGGTCGTCCCACTTCTTTAAAGTCAAAATTAGAACAATTTTTTTTTTTTTTTTTGCAGATCCTCAAAAACATGGCCTTACTATACTGATCACTTTTTTAATGACAAAATTAACAAATTTGTTTTGCAAATTTTCATGAAAAAATGGTCTTACTATAGCCTTACCACTGTTTTAAAGTCAAAATTAATACAATTTATTTTTTGCAAATTTTGACAATTTTGACACTGTTTTAAAGTCAAAATTAATAAAATTTATTTCTAGCAAATTTTGACAAAAAAATGGTCTTACCACTTTTATAAAATCAAAATAAAAAAAAGAAATTTTTTCTGTTAATTTTAATGAAAAATGGTCTTGCTATAGCCTTAACAAATTCTTTCAAAATTCAAAATCAAGCACTTTTTGTGACAATTTTCATGAAAAATGGCCTTACCACTTTTTTAAAGTCAAAACTAAGAAAATTTATTTTTTGCCAATTTTGACAAAAAATGGTCTTACCACTTTTTAAAACTCAAAATTAAGATAAACTTTTTTTTTGCCAATTTTCATGAAAAATGGTCTTACTATAGCCTTATCACTTTTATAAAATCAAAATAAAAAAAAAAAACTTTTTTTTTTGGTAATTTTCATGAAAAATGGTCTTGCTATAGCCTTAAATTTTGTAAAAATTCAAAATCAAGCACTTTTTTTTGCCAATTTTCAAGAAAAATGGTCTTACCACTTTTTTTAAAGTCAAAATCAAGAAATTAAGAAAATTAATTTTTTGCTAATTTTGACAAAAAATGGTCTTATTATAGCCTTGCCACACAAGTCAGAACTAACAAATTTTGTTTTGCCAATTTTCATGAGAAATGGATTTACTATAGCCTTACCACTTTGATAAAATCAATATTAAAAAAAAAACTTTTCTTTGCTAATTTTCATGAAAAATGGTCTTACCACTTCTATAAACTCAAAATTAAAAAAAAACTTTTTTGGTAATTTTCATGAAAAATGGTCTTGCCTTAACAAATGTTCTTAAAATTCAAAATCAAGCACTTTTTTGTCATTTTTTGTGAAAAATGGTCTTCCCACTTCTTTAAAGTCAAAATTAGAAAAAAAAATAATTTTTTTGGCCAATTTTCCAAAAAATGGCCTTACTATTCTCATCACTTTTTTAAACATCAAAATTAACTTTTTTTTTTTTTTTTGCAAATTTTCATGAAAAATGGTCTTACTAACTAAAAAATTGTGTTACTATAGCCTTGCCACTTTTTAGAAGTCAAAATTAAGATAAACTTTTTTTTTGCCAAATTTAAAAAAAAAATGTCTTACTATAGCCTCACCACTGTTTTAAAAGTCAAAATTAATACAATTTATTTTTTGTAAATTTTGACAAAAAACGGTCTTACTATAGCCTCACCACTGTTTTAAAAGTCAAAATTAATACAATTTATTTTTTGTAAATTTTGACAAAAAATGGTCTTTAACCTTACCACTGGTTAAAGTCAAAATTAAGATAAACTTTTTTGTAAATTGTCATGAGAAATGGTCTTACTATCGACTTACCACTGTTTTAAAGTCAAAACTAACAAATTTTGTTTTGCCAATTTTCATGAGAAGAGGTCTTACTATAGCCTTACCACTTTTATAAATCAAAATTAAAAAAATAATTGTTTTTGCTAATTTTCATGAAAAATGGTCTTGCTATAGCCTAAACAATTTTTTTCAAAATTCAAAATCAAGCACTTTTTTTTGCCAATTTTCATAAAAAATGGTCTTACTATCAACTTACCACTGTTTTAAAGTCAAAATTAAGAAAATTTATTTTTTGGCAATTTTGACAAAAATTGGTCTTCCCACTGGTTAAAGTCAAAAATTAAGATAAACTTTTTTTTTGCCAATTGTCATGAGAAATGGTCTTACTATCGACTTACCACTGTTTTAAAGTCAAAATTAATACAATTTATTTTTGGCAAATTTTGACAAAAAGTGGTCTTACCACTTTTTAGAAGTCAAAATTAATAAAATTTATTTTTTGCCAATTTTCACAGAAAATGGCCTTACTATTGTTACGGCCGGCTCAAAGCCGCAACAAAACGAGGGAGACAGAGACTGGGGACTGTGCGTAAAAGGAAGATTTAATGAAATAAAGTTAACAAAAGATTAATTAACACAACCAAAAGGTGAATGGTGGACGCCATCAGGAAGGCAGAAGCCCGCAGCCGACGAGCGGGAACGGGACGCTGCAGGAGGAGGTCATCAGAAGGTCGGTGCCCGCAGCCGACAAGCGGGAGCAGGACCCCGCAGGAGGACGTCATCGGGCGGAGGAGCGAGGCAGCAACGACGACCCACAGAGACAACGACCACCCTGAGCGCGTGCGTGCTCGGGCTTTTATGCTGGTCCATGGAGCAATCAGGGTAATCTGGCACACTTGTGCAGAGGGGAGAAGCAGGAGCAGCAGCAGAGCAGAACAAACCACTCCCCGTAACCTCCCAACGACCCTGGGTCGTAACAACTATACTCATCAATTTTTTAACGACAAAATTAACAATTTTTTTTGCAAATTTTCATGAAAAATGGTCTTATTTCTTGCCAATTTTGACAAAAAAGGGCCTTACCACTTTTTTGAAGTCAAAATTAAGAAAATTTATTTCTTGCCAATTTTGACAAAAAATGGCCGTACCACTTTTTAAAAGTCAAAATTAAGAAAATTTATTTTTTGCCAATTTTGACAAAAAATTGTTTTGCTATAGCCTTAACAAATGTTTTCAAAATTCAAAATGAAGCACTTTTTTTTTTTTGCCAATTTTCATGAAAAATGTTATTACTATAGCCTTACCACTTTTTCTAAAGTCAAAATTAAGAAAATTTATTTTTTGCCAATTTTGACAAAAAATGGTGTTACTATAGCCTTACCACTTTTTAAAAGTCAAAATTTAGATAACCTTTTTTATTGCCAATTTTCATGAAAAATGGTTTTACCACTGTTTTAAAGTCAAAATTAACAAACTTTTTTTTTTCAATTTTTCAAGAAAAATGGTCTTACCACTTTTATCAACTCAAAATTAAAAAAAACTTTTTTTTGGTAATTTTCATGAAAAAATGGTCTTACTATAGCCTTACCACTGTTTTAAAGTCAAAATTAATACAATTTATTTTTTGCAAATTTTGACAATTTTGACACTGTTTTACAGTCAAAATTAATAAAATTTATTTCTTGCACATTTTGACAAAAAATGGTCTTACTATAGCCTGACCACTTTTATAAAATCAAAATTAAAAAAAATGAACTTTTCTTTGTTAATTTTCATGAAAAATGGTCTTGCTATAGCCTTAACAAATTGTTTCAAAATTCAAAATCAAGCACTTTTTTTTGACAGTTTTCATGAAAAATGGTCTTACTATAGCCTTACCACTTTTATAAAATCAAAATTTAAAAAAAAACTTTTTTTTGGTAATTTTCATGAAAAATGGTCTTACCACTTTTTTTAAAGTCAAAATTACGAAATTAAGAAAATTAATTTTTTGCCAATTTTGACAAAAAATGGTGTTACTATAGCCTTGCCACGGTTTTAAAAGTCAAAACTAACAAATTTTGTTTTGCCAATTTTCATGAGAAATGGTCTTACTATAGCCTTACGACTTTGATCAAATCAAAATAAAAAAAAAACTTTTCTTTGCTAATTTTCATGAAAAATGGTCTTACTATAGCCTTAGCAAATTTTCTTTTAAAATTCAAAATCAAGCACTTTTTTTGCCGATTTTCATGAAAAATGGTCTTACCATAGCCTCACCACTTTTATAAAATCAAAATTAAAAAAAACAAACAAACTTTTCTTGGTAATTTTCATGAAAAATGGCCTTACCACTTTTAAAAGTCAAAAATAAGATAAACTTTTTTTTGCCAGTTTTCATGAAAAATGGTCTTACCACTGTTTTGAAGTCAAAATTAACAAACTTTTTTTTTTTTTTAATTTTTCAAGAAAAATTGTCTTACCACTTTTATCAACTGAAAATCAAAAAAAAGTTTTTTTGGTAATTTTCATGAAAATGGTCTTGCTATAGCCTTAAAAAGTTTTCTTAAAATTCAAAATCAAGCACTTTTTTGTAATTTTTCATGAAAAATGGTCGTCCCACTTCTTTAAAGTCAAAATTAGAACCATTTTTTTTTTTTTTGCAGATCCTCAAAAACATGGCCTTATATACTGATCACTTTTTTAACGACAAAATTAACAATTCTTTTTGCAAATTTCCATTAAAAATTGCCTTACCACTGTTTTAAAGTCAAAATTAATACAATTTATTTTTTGCAAATTTTGACAATTTTGACACTGTTTTAAAGTCAAAATTAATAAAATTTATTTCTTGCAAATTTTGACAAAAAATGGTCTTACTATAGCCTTACCACTTTTATAAAATCAAAATAAAAAAAAAAGAACTTTTCTTTGTTAATTTTCATGAAAAATGGTCTTGCTATAGCCTTAACAAATTCTTTCAAAATTCAAAATCAAGCACTTTTTTTTGACAATTTTCATGAAAAATGGTCTTACCACTTTTTTTAAAGTCAAAATTAAGAAATTAAGAAAATTAATTTTTTGCCAATTTTGACAAAAAATGGTGTTACTATTACCTTGCCACTTTTTAGAAGTCAAAATTAAGATAAACTTTTTTTTTGCCAAATTTAAAAAAAAATGGTCTTACTATAGCCTCACCACTGTTTTTAAAAGTCAAAATTAATACAATTTATTTTTTGCAAATTTTTACAAAAAATGGTCTCACTCTAGCCTTGCCACTGTTTTAAAAGTCAAAACTAACAAATTTTGTTTTGCTAATTTTCATGAAAAATGGTCTTAACAAATTTTCTTAAAATTCAAAATCAAGCACTTTTTTTGCCAATTTTCATGAAAAATGGTCTTACCACTTCTATAAACTCAAAATTAAAAAAAAACTTTTTTGGTAATTTTCATGAAAAATGGTCTTGCCTTAACAAATGTTCTTAAAATTCAAAATCAAGCAATTTTTTGTCATTTTTCATGAAAAAAGGTCTTCCCACTTCTTTAAAGTCAACATTAGAAAAAAAAAAAATTTGGGCCAATTTTCCAAAAAAATGGCCTTACTATTCTCATCACTTTTTTAACATCAAAATTAACATTTTTTTTTTTTTGCAAATTTTCATGAAAAATGGTCTTACTAACTAACTAAAGAATTGTGTTACTATAGCCTTGCCACTTTTTAGAAGTCAAAATTAAGATAAACTTTTTTTTTGCCAAATTTCAAAAGAAACGTCCACCACTGTTTTAAAAGTCAAAATTAATACAATTTATTTTTTGTAAATTTTGACAAAAAATGGTCTTACTATAGCCTTACCACTGGTTAAAGTCAAAATTAAGATAAACTTTTTTGTAAATTGTCATGAGAAATGGTCTTACTATCGACTTACCACTGTTTTAAAGTCAAAACTAACAAATTTTGTTTTGCCAATTTTCATGAGAAGAGGTCTTACTATAGCCTTACCACTT
Source organism: Salarias fasciatus (assembly GCF_902148845.1). Classification (NCBI taxonomy): domain Eukaryota; kingdom Metazoa; phylum Chordata; class Actinopteri; order Blenniiformes; family Blenniidae; genus Salarias; species Salarias fasciatus. The sequence continues at coordinate 7,939,147 of NC_043753.1, forward strand.
TTATAAATCAAAATTAAAAAAATAATTGTTTTTGCTAATTTTCATGAAAAATGGTCTTGCTATAGCCTAAACAATTTTTTTCAAAATTCAAAATCAAGCACTTTTTTTTGCCAATTTTCATAAAAAATGGTCTTACTATCAACTTACCACTGTTTTAAAGTCAAAATTAAGAAAATTTATTTTTTGGCAATTTTGACAAAAATTGGTCTTACCACTGGTTAAAGTCAAAATTAAGATAAACTTTTTTTTTGCCAATTGTCATGAGAAATGGTCTTACTATCGACTTACCACTGTTTTAAAGTCAAAATTAATACAATTTATTTTTGGCAAATTTTGACAAAAAGTGGTCTTACCACTTTTTAGAAGTCAAAATTAATAAAATTTATTTTTTGCCAATTTTCACAGAAAATGGCCTTACTATAGCCTTAACACTTTTTAAAAGTCAAAATTAAGATAAACTTTTTTCTGCAAATTGTCATGAGAAATGGTTTTGCTATAGCCTTAAAAAAATTTCTTGAAATTCAAAATCAATCACTTTTTTTTTGTCATTTTTCCTGAAAAATGGTCTTCCCACTTCTTTAAACTCAAAATTAGAAAAACATTTTTTTTTGCAAATTCTCAAAAAAATGGCCTTACTATTGTTACGGCCGGCTCAAAGCCGCAACAAAACGAGGGAGACAGAGACTGGGGACTGTGCGTAAAAGGAAGATTTAATGAAATAAAGTTAACAAAAGATTAATTAACACAACCAAAAGGTGAATGGTGGACGCCATCAGGAAGGCAGAAGCCCGCAGCCGACGAGCGGGAACGGGACGCTGCAGGAGGAGGTCATCAGAAGGTCGGTGCCCGCAGCCGACAAGCGGGAGCAGGACCCCGCAGGAGGACGTCATCGGGTGGAGCAAGCGGAGGAGCGAGGCAGCAACGACGACCCACAGAGACAACGACCACCCCGAGCACGTGCGTGCTCGGGCTTTTATGCTGGTCCATGGAGCAATCAGCATAATCTGGCACACCTGTGCAGAGGGGAGAAGCGGGAGCAGCAGCAGAGCAGAACAAACCACTCCCCGTAACCTCCCAACGACCCTGGGTCGTAACAACTATACTCATCAATTTTTTAACGACAAAATTAACAATTTTTTTTGCAAATTTTCATGAAAAATGGTCTTATTTCTTGCCAATTTTGACAAAAAAGGGCCTTACCACTTTTTAGAAGTCAAAATTAATAAAATTTATTTTTTGCCAATTTTCACAAAAAATGGCCGTACCACTTTTTAAAAGTCAAAATTAAGAAAATGTATTTTTTGCCAATTTTGACAAAAAATGGTCTTGCTATAGCCTTAACAAATCTTTTCAAAATTCAAAATCAAGCACTTTTTTTTTGCCAATTTTCATGAAAAATGGTCTTGTAGCCTTACCACTTTTTCTAAAGTCAAAATTAAGAAAATTTATTTTTTGCCAATTTTGACAAAAAATGGTGTTACTATAGGCTTGCCACTTTTTAGAAGTCAAAATTAAGATAAACTTTTTTTTTTGTCAAATTTCAAAAAAATGGTCTTACTATAGCCTCACCACTGTTTTAAAGTCAAAATTAATAAAATTTATTTCTAGCCAATTTTCACAAAAAACTTTTAATTTTTTAAAAGTCAAAATTAAGATAACCTTTTTTATTGCCAATTTCCATGAAAAATTGTCTTACTATAGCCTTACCACTTTTTAAAAGTCAAAATTAAGATAAACTTTTTTTTGCCAATTTTCATGAAAAATGGTTTTACCACTGTTTTAAAGTCAAAATTAACAAACTTTTTTTTTCAATTTTTCAAGAAAAATGCTCTACCACTTTTATCAACTCAAAATTAAAAAAAAAACTTTTTTTTCGGTAATTTTCCTGAAAAATGATCTTGCTATAGCCTTAATAAATTTTCTTAAAATTCAAAATCAAGCACTTTTTTGTCATTTTTCATGAAAAATGGTCGTCCCACTTCTTTAAAGTCAAAATTAGAACAATTTTTTTTTCTTTTTGCAAATTCTCAAAAAAATGACCTTACTATACTGATCACTTTTTTAACGACAAAATTAACAATTTTTTTTTTTGCAAATTTTCATGAAAAATGGTCTTACTATAGCCTTACCACTTTTTTAAAGTCAAAATTAAGATAACCTTTTTTATTGCCAATTTTCATGAAAAATCAAAATAAAAAAAAAAACAACTTTCTTTGCTAATTTTCATGAAAAATGGTCTTGCTATAGCCTTAACAAATTTTCTTAAAATTCAAAATCAGGCACTTTTTTTTTGCCAATTTTCATGAAAAATGGTCTTACTATAGCCTTACCACTTTTTTAAAGTCAAAATTAAGAAAATTTATTTTTTGCCAATTTTGACAAGAAATGGTCTTAGCTACTATAGCCTTACCAATTCTTTGAAGTCAAAATTTGAAAAACATTTTTTTTGCCCATTTTCACAAACAATGATCTTACCTCATCACTATTGTACACAAGGCTTCATGTTGTGGCCATGGCTCACTTTGTAGAGCAGTGGTCACTGATTTACAAGGTCACTGGTTCAAATCACATCTCTGCCTTCCAATTTACATTAAAAATGGTCTTACTATAGCCTTACCAATTCTTTAAAGTCAAAATTAAGAAAATTTATTTTTTGCCAATTTTGACAAGAAATGGTCTTAGCTACTATAGCCTTACCAATTCTTTGAAGTCAAAATTTGAAAAACATTTTTTTTGCCCATTTTCACAAACAATGATCTTACCTCATCACTATTGTACACAAGGCTTCATGTTGTGGCCATGGCTCACTTTGTAGAGCAGTGGTCACTGATTTACAAGGTCACTGGTTCAAATCACATCTCTGCCTTCCAATTTACATTAAAAATGGTCTTACTATAGCCTTACCAATTCTTTAAAGTCAAAATTAGATTTTTTTTTTTTTTGGCCAATTTTGATGAGAAATGGTTTTACTATAGCCTAACCACTTTGTTAAATTCAAAATGAAGAAAATTTTGTTTTTGCGATTTTCATGAAAAATGGTCTTACTATAGTGGCCTTACCACTGTTTTAAAGTCAAAATTAAGAAAATTTACATTTTACAAATTAACAGAATTTTTTTTTTCAACTTTTCAAGAAAAATGGTCTTACGATATAGCCTTACCACTGTTTTAAGTCAAAATTAACACACATTTTTTTTTCAATTTTTCAAGAAAAATGGTCTTACTATAGCCTTACCCCTTGTATAAACTCAAAATTAAAAAAACAACTTTTTTTGGAAAATGGTGTTGCTATAGCCTTAACAAAGTTTCTTAAAATTCAAAATCAAGTGAAAATTTAAAAAAATAAATAAAAAATTGCATGCGCAGTGCTCCGCAGAAGGATATACTGGAGCACAGCAGTAGAAGCCATAGACTCCGCCGCTGTGCGCCGGTATATCCTTCCGCAGAGCACTATGACTGTGCAGGTCTGTGTGTATCAAAATCTTATTTTAACGGATTGAAAAGAAAACACGTCTTTTAAAATGTTTTATAACCATTCGGATTTACTTCACGCGCTAATACGCCGTCCCCTGGACCACTGGAAGGAGTATTTTGTCCACTTTCGTCAGTCCGGCTCTGTTTCCTCTTCACCTCCAGCAGCTGAGCTAAGCTAACTACCATGCTAACAGCTGGGAGCCAGCCACTGGACACACAGACAAAAAAAAAAAAAAGTATTTATGAGGTTATCTCACTTTGTAAATGATAGGGATAGGGCGTGGGTCCAAAATCTTCGGAGTATTCCTTTAAGATTCTGTCAAATGCAGAAGTCAGGCCCAGCAGAACCAGAACCGCATACTCGCCAGAGACATGTCATTCAAAACCCTCAGTGAAGCTGACTGCAAATGGGTTTACAAGTGGACTGGAAGACCTCTAAGATGTTCTGATTGTCCAGGTGGTTTTTAGGTAAGGCTGAGGTTAGATTAGAACATAAAATTGAAGCATCTGCTCCCACATGGCCTGAACTACCAGCATCCTCATCTCAGCACGTCTGACTGAAAACAGAACTAAAGGCTTCAGGGTGAGAAGAGCCAAAACAACCAAAGCCCACTGATTGGTTCTCCTAATCACTCCTGATTAAACTAACGGATCACCAAAAGGGAGCGACTACTTGTCATCACGTCACACACAAATAAAACCTTATCAATAAAACACTGAAACACCCGGTCATTCAAGCAGCGTCAGGAAATGAGTGTATCTCCTGAGTGACTTCACCGTTCAGAGGGTGATGGCCTTTTGGAAAAAAAGCTGTTACAGTCTGGAAGTAAGGCTTCAGTGCTCTGTACCGCCCCCCGGTGGCAGAGGAGAGAACAGCTGGTGGTTTGGGTGAGTTGCATCTGCCAGGATGTTTCATTCATGTTTGGAAAAGGAGGTAAAACTATAGAAAGACCATCATTTAGGCCAAATTTTACGCTCGCTCACAAAAACACACACAACACAGGAATCAGTTACTCTAGTTCCTTTTTACTGAACACATTACAGAAAGGAAGCTTAGCAGCACAACGTAGATTCACAGTAACTCAAACAGGCTTTAATGGTCCCGCCTGAAGATCGGGAATTGTAAGAAATAAATGGGAATTATTAAAAATCATCTCATATTTACAGATAAACAAAAAAAGGCAACAACTCCTTGTAGCTTTCATCTTCTTAAATATTAAAATCAGTGCTTTATCCAGTGTGGACCTTCATCACTTTCAGATTAAGTACATTAAAAAAAAAAAAAAAAAAGCAGCAAATAGGAAAACAATCAAAAGTCTTCAAGCAGCCAACCTTTAAAAGATTCATAAAAATCACTCAAAATAATAGATTTGCTCAAACGGGATGGACTCATCCGTGTAAACCGGACTGTAGTTGTAGATCAGCGCTTCTCTTTCCTTCTCCACCGATTCAAATCTGTGGAAGTTTTTCCTGGCTGTGGAGACAAAACGCCACGTTTACTGATCAGAGGCCCTGGAACTGGAGCAGACTAGCGGTGTGACGAGACGAGACCAGACACGATATCATCACGGTCATGAGACCAGACGACATTCCACTTTAATTTTCAGAAAACTAAAATGACAAAATATCTGACTGGGAAAACAGACTTTTTTTATTTGAGTCACAAAACAATACAGGTGCATTTTCTGCACAGCTCTGATGAGGAGACGCCCTAAAATCCAAGTGCAGAGGGACAGCTTCTCATTTAAACGAGAAACATCGCCGTGATTTCATCTCGTCACACCCCTACTGTTTATACTTTCAAACAGAAACTCGACGTCTCCTACCTTCGCTCACAAAGAACTCCGCCATGTAGAAGCTCATCCTGACAGCTGAGGGGGAGTGTGGGTAATACGCCTTCCTCCATTCAAAGGGGTTTTTCTCTGGATGCCACTGGGTCCCGTATATCGGATAGTCGTAGGCTGCAGAGAGAAAACCACACATGAAGACCTTCCCCTTCTGTCTGATTCTGTTGAAATCTCATCTCCCGGCCACTGGAGGAGCTCAGCAGCTCCAACCTGCAATCATCCTCACTTCATAACCCCCATAAGAAATCATTGGAACTTTATAAACCACTCATTCTGCGGCACTAAAAACAAATCTGTATATATTACAGTTCCTGTTATATTTTAAGATGTATGCTGTACATACAGTTAGATTTTTTTCTTTTAGCTTTCTATTATTATTCTTATTAAGATTTGCACTATTACGTTTTCTTTATTTGCACCTTTCATCACTTTTTGACCCCCCGGTGTGTCCTACCAGCCTCTGTACCTGTAAATTTCTCCGTGGTGAGATGAATAAAGTCGATTCTGTTCTATTTTATTTGACTGGAATTACCTTCAACAGTCGAAACGAACTCCGTTTGTCCGTCGGTGTTGGTGGAGAGAACTTTGTAAAACTTTCTCAGGTCATCATTTGAATTATAAGTCTGGAAAAAAAAGAGTGAAAAGACAAAAGTATTGTGATGTGCAGGGATTGATGGTTGAAATTTGGCCGGCTTTGGCCCGCGTGCCTTGTGTTTGACAGCCCTACATACCGACAAGGCCAAGCTCCACATGTGAGAGTTTTCTGTCAGCGGCTCAGACGACAGCGCCTCCATGAGTTCAAGAGGAAAAGGTCTGAACATCCGGCTCACGTTGGCTTCTGGAAGAGGAAACAATCACATTCATTCATTCATTCATGAATGGATGGATGATCAGATGAGAACATTAAATCAGCATCTTCCTGTTAACTTCATCCAGACAAGGAAAACTAATCAGCCTCTGACTCACTATAAACAGTAGTGATCCATCATTTATTTATCTTAATTTCTATAATAAAAATGGTCTAAATAAGTTCATCTTTGTGAGATTTATGTTCTATTAGAGTTTCAGTCCAAAAACAAATAGATGAAAAAAGTGAGTCAACAACTGGACAGGAATAAAAATGGATCAACTTGTCAACTTTAATGTAAAATTAGGTTGTTTTTTTTTTTAATTAGGGTATTTTTAATAAAGAATATTTGTTAGTTGATGTTGCATCTTGATGAGCACTTAAAGGTGCTGTAGGCAGGATTCCGCATCTCCGCCATCTTGCTTAGGGTTACCTAAGCAAGATGGCGATTTGACCCATCTAAGATGGCGATTTGAAACCCAGCACAGCCAATCCTGTCCTGTTTTCTCTGACATCACGCCCTTAAGCAAGTTAAGCCCCTCCCACAAGAACCCGCGACGAACGCCCCTCGACCAATCACGGTTAGAGCCTCATGGGCTCTTCTGATTGGTCAAAGATACCTGGAGCTGTCGAGATTCCTTTTCAGCTCAAAACACAGACAGATGGAAACGCTGCGCCCTCGCGGTAGAGCAATTATGCTACACTCCTAAAGGATTATCAGTGGATACTCTAACATTTCATCCAAAGAAAACAGAAAAATTAGCATTGACTAGCAAAATCCTGCCTACAGCACCTTTAAAAAAAAAGATTATATTACTTCTTTTGTGATCATGTTTGTCAATATTCAGTAACTGTCAAAAGAAATACAGCTTAAATAATATTGTGTAAGAAAAACCATTTTTGTTTGAATCATATATTTGGAAAAATTGTGCAAAAGAAAAAAAAAAAATCAAGAAAAGTAAATGACCCTGCTAACGTTGTGAAATCATTCATAAGGTTCCTGTGTACCGTTCTAGCAATAATACAGCAAAAGCTTTTATTTTGAAGGGTCCAGAACGCTTAACAGTTAAAAATGGAAGATAAAGGCTGTATAAAGTATAAATCAACGCTGCTCACGTTTCTTTAGCTCCTGGTTGATGAGGGAACAAGGCTGGTGTTGATGTTTTGAAATGTAAATGTAATTTGTTATATTTTAGAGAATTTGAATGAACTGCTAAGTGTGATGGTTGTGACGGTTTTATGTACATCAGTGTATATTTTGGGTTAAAAACAATAAATTTAGTTGACTTCATCCTAGATTTATATCGTTGTGGGAACCAAGCTGTACCGTTAGTGAAGTTGAGAGGCAGAGCGATTCCAGTGGTGTTGGTTCGAGACAGAATCCGCTGTCCACTGGTCAGATACATCATCTGTTCAAAGCCCAGACACGTCCCCCACACCGGGAAGTAGTCGCCTCCTTTGTTAGCCTGAAACGAGACGCGCTTCGTTCAGCTTCATCTGAAAACAGCCTGGTTCAGGGTGCTTCAGCCTTTCACCTCGATGGCCGCCTCAAAGAAGAACTGAGCCGCTCTTTGGTAGCCGGACGAGTAAATGCTGGCAGCGCCGCCCGGGAAGAGGATCCTGGAGACAGAAAGGTCAGAAAAACTCAGAATATTATCAAAGGAAAGAAGACATTGATGCATCATGTCGATCGTTTACCCATTGATGGAGCTGAACAGTGTCTTATACTCCTCTGGTGACAAGTTGATCCTGGAAAAAAAAAAAAAAAAAAATCACAGAGAGACTAGAAAAGGTTTCACCACACAGAATTCTAACACTGGAAACCTTAATAATTTCAGATTAAGTGGGAATAATTCCAGTTTTGGTGTCTTTTTGTTCTGAGTTTGCATTTTCTCAACAATCCAAAAGACATGAGATTAAATCATGTTTAAAGCTGGCCCATATGTGAGTGCTTGAGTTTAATAATTACAGTTTACAAACAGGGAATGCGAGGGTTAAAATCCTATTTTTACTCAGGAAATGCACAGATTACAGGCTGTTCAATACAGTAAACCTTTCACATTTAAATGTTAATTTATTTCCAATGTCAAGTGACTGTTAAACATTCTTTTACAACAAGAGGTGCTGTTTCCAGCAACATTGGGTTATGTTAATTTTGCTTTTCAATAAACTGCTCATGCATTTGAATTGGTACACACTTTGCTGGAATGTAGGCCATCAGGGCTGATCTGGTATCTATTTGAGTTAACTTTGTACTTGTCCTTGTAATCAACTCCTTGGTTGTTATATGCAAAATAATAAAGATACTGTTGAAAAACACTGTTGCAGTTTATCATCGACCTTTGAGGTCAGATTGGACTCAAAGCTGCTTCTTCGTGTCTATTTATTCTGTATTTCTGAGAGTAAACTGGAGCTGCACACAGTACAGTCACCATGAGTCACTGCCTGTTTAAAACAATGAAAAACAGACATTTTCATGAAATTCAAAGTGAAACAGTCACACAACACTGGTTCGGAAATGGGAAAAGATACAATGTAATAGTGAGAAAGTTAAACCACAGCTTGATTTAATCATTTACACTCTGGGTTCTTGCTGGAGGGCCTGTCAGTGCTGGTTAAGGACTCAGAGTTCTAACGAGAAAACAACTCGACAGGAATGTGGAAACAACGTTTTAAATACAATTTCTTTTGAATAAAGTTTCCTCAAGATGTTACTTCAAAATTCATGCATTTCAACTTTCATAAGAAAGTTTTTTTGTATCTGAACTGATTCAATATATCAGAAAATCTTTAAAAACAGGGCAAAGACTGAAGTATCAGCCAGTCTTCGGAGTTTTATCGATTCTAAAGAAGCTTGTCTCCGTGTTTGAGAACTTTTCGCTGACAGACTGAACTCCTGAAACGCTGACAGCGTCTGACTAAAAGTTAAACAGTGACCGCAGGAGTGATCCTCACCGGACCGGAGCCACTCGGGCTCCCGCCGCCTCCAGGAACTTCACGTAGGAAGCGGCGATGTAGGCGCTTCTGCTGCGACTGGACGGAAAAACCTCCTGAGAGAGGAGACCTGCGCACAAACAACAACAACAACAAACACAGATGGAGGCTGGCTGAGCTCAATAACGGCTAAAAAACTCTCTCAACTCACCTATGACGGGTCTGTCGTTCCTCTCGGCGGATGAATGTGAGAGCAGAACCAGGAAACAAACGTAAAGCAGAAACATGTCGCTTAAAAAAATGAAGTAAAAAGTTTGAAAAGAGTTCGTTCCGCCTGCAGCCCGCTGCAATGTATCGGCGACCGGAAGTCGTTTAGAAGACGGCATCAGCTGAGCGGAAATGACGTAACGCCCCTCGCACCGGGAAAGAAGAAAAAATAAAATCTTCTTTGATGTTTTACGGCAGCTCCCGTTGGTTGCATTACCGCCATCTGCTGGTCGTTATATCTCTATCTTATATTCTTGTATTTTCCCCATCAAGGCCGTTTCTTTTAGGAATCTAATCACATGTCCTCCACCTCTTCCCCATTTAAAAAAATAAAATGAGTGAATAAATAAAATAAAAATACATTCATTTGCGTGTGTTTGATTGCAGCATTTGTTTGTAAAGTGTTTGTTTTCACATATAGATAAATTATTTCACAATTATTTCAACCTATAGAAATGTGAATTTAGATGATTTTCAGAGTTTGAGCTTGATAAATCCACTAATAGCCCCAATTATGTTCAAGTTTGAGGTCTTAAAAACTAACCTAAACTCACGTACTCACTCTAAAATGAATAACTTTAACTTACTGAATAGAATAGAATAGAATAGAATAGAATAGAATAGAATAGAATAGAATAGAATAGAACAGAATAGAAAACAAATTTTGGAATAATTCCAATTGTAAATTCCTGAAACCAGTAGACATGGCCATCATGCGTAAGGTGCTCTAATCAGTGTTTTGCTCAAGGACACTTTGACATATGGACAGTGGAGAATGGGAATCAAACCTATGACCTTCTAATTGAAGGATAACTACTCCACCAACCAGGCCACAGTCAATCAATCAATCAATCAATTAATTTATTTTTGTATAGCCCAGTATCACAACAACAGTTGCCTCAGAGGGCTTCAAGATGTTACATTTGTCGGTAAAAGTAAAAACAGTGAATAAGCATAATGGTAATATGTCAATATTTACAGTAACGAGACAGAACGAAGCAACCACCGCCTTCGACCCTCACATCCGGCAAGAAAAAACTCCAAAAACCCAGTGGGAAAAGAAGAAATCTTGGGGAGAACCACAGTATGGAGGGATCCCTCTCCCAGGGACGGACAGCTTTGACCAATCCCATTTTAATACTCCCCTTGTGAAACTTCATTTTTCCTCAGTTGCCTGTCACACTAGAATACTAACGGGAGCTGATGGGGTTAAAGGTTGTGTTCAGGGACCACAAGTGGACCTATCCACTATGGGAACTGAACCTTCAAACAGACCCCAAAACACAATGAAAGTTGAAAACATTGAGCAACTAGGGCCTTAAATTTTCCTAAATTTAGTAAAATCAAAATCAAAAACCCCAAAAAATCTTAGGTTTGGCGTCTTTATTACTTAATCAAAACACTGTATTGCAAAAGATCACCAGTCTCTGCTGTCGTCACCTCTAACAGCTGATCGTCGGCTCGTTCTCTCACTGATCCAGTAGATCACAGCCGGTCTGGTTGCTGACCAGCAGCCGGTTGGTGTTCAAACCGACAGCAGTCAGCTGGTCGTGCAGCCGCCCCAGCACGTCCTCGCTCAGGACCCGGGCGCGGGCCAGGATCCAGGCGAAGTCCACGTGGAAAACCCCCAGATAGTCAGCGCAGGAATAAACCAAAGAGTAGGACTGGTAGTCTGTGGAGAGAACCCAGTAGGGAGCATCTGGAACACCTGGAAGCACATGAAGTAGAATTCTGTTATCTCAATGACTTATTTGGAATCTCTCCTTCACTGTCTTCTCTTCACAAGCCTCAAAAGAATATTCTAGCCTTCACAACTCTATTGCCTCATATTGATCTCCTGCAAATCCAGCTGACCTCCCTTTCACACTCGCTGGATAAGAGACATTCTTTATTTTAAAAAATTGGAGAAGAATTTGTCTCAGCGATTGGTTAATCAAGTAAATTCAGTAATATTTTGGGTTCTTTCCTTCAATATATGGAAAGGATGAATCTCCCTCAGAGTGACATGAAGGGTGTGTGAATATGTGATTGGGGTGGGCGAGGTGCTGCAGGTTTGAATCTTTTCATTCTTATTTCCTATTGACTAATGTGTTGTTTGTTTTTGTTTTTCTGTTAGGTTTCGTTCTTCTGTTATCATTTAAGTTTGATTATAACAGACCCACTATTTGCTTATGCGACTGAACTTTGCCTGCTGGAAAAGCCCAATAAACAAAGTAGAATTTTGTTGATATACAGTAAAATGTTATCAGTCTTTAGTTATTTACCTTTAAAGAAGCTAACGGCAAGAATAGCAGGCTGAGATGGATCCTTCACTTTGGCGACTCCTTCAATTGAGTTGATCTTCCCATCAGACCTGAAGAGAGGAAGATTTACTCCACAGTTACTCCCAATAAAGCACATGTATCCAGGTATCAGGCATGTCAAAGCAATCAGGTGAACCAGATGAAATGGGATTGGTCATGTGCCTCAGAACACATTTCAACCTTTATATCGGTGAAATTAAGCAACTACTTGGTGTAAAGGTCCAGACTCAACTGAAGACAAGACAGTACTGTCCACATTTCTATTATGATTTGAAACACAATAGAACACATTTCACTAGAGTTGAAACGCTGAAACCAATGCTGGACGACTAGTGGATGCTGTTGGTTGTGAACCACACACACATGCAGAGAACAATGAAAAACACACAGACAGTGGTACTTTCCCGCTGAATTCTTACAGGATCTCTGCGTTGTGGACCTTCACCGTCCCGTTACTGAGAGGACTGTACGTGGCCTGATTACATTTCCCTTTCTCAAAAACGGCCGGCAGCTTTTCGATTTCATACCAGGAGCCCAAATACTGCAGGGGGAGGACAACAAAGGGTTCAAGGAGACCAAGACAGGATTGATTTAGCCTCAAATGGCCTTCTGTTTACATCAGGGATAAATGTCATTAGGAATCCAAATTGGTTCATTTTACTTTTTCAATGCTGAAATCCTCCTGAACGGACGGTTTGGGACATTTTCCTAAGTGGAAGGACTGAGCTTGAGCGGCAGCTGTGGTCAGCAGGAGCACAAACAGGATCTTTAATGAATGATATAAAGGAAATGTACATTTCATAAAACTCAGAGGTCTTTCTGTCTGGATCCTTATAAAACTTTGCTGTTTTGCAGTTATGTTTTGAAAATTTTTGTGCAAAACAAATCAAAGAAGGACAAGACATGCTTACAGTACCTTCAGTTCCTTCATGTTCCGGAGGTCAAGAACCCTTCAACAGAGTTGTCCAATCAGGAGAGCAGTTCGGGTTGTTCTGTGTGTGTCAGACCTTTAGTCTGTGTGGAGAGCTTCTGTTTGGAGAACCTTTAACCAGCTGGAAAACACAGATTGGTGTTTGATAAACTCGTAGTTTAGAAGTAGCTGTTACTCCTGTACAAAATGGAGAGTTTCATTTTTTGAGGGTTGTCAAACATAAATCCTGTAAGAGCCTCCAATCCGATCCACCAAACCCCCCAAGAAAGTGTGAATGAATGAAGGAATGAATTAAATAAAAGAAAACACCACAACAAAACAAGCAAATATACAAATCAAAGCAAAATAATCAAATACATCCAAAGGGGGTAGGAGAAAGTGAAAGCTTATTTAATCCAAACGCTTCTGAAAGTCAATGTGACATGAACATTCAGGCAGCAAACGTTGTAAAATGACATTTAGGACCACATAGGCAAAAGTGATCTGATCTGACTGAATATAAGAACATTTATGCATAGTTATTATCAAGGGGTTTGTATGTATGTATATTTGTATTGACCTATGGTGCATGTTATCGGTTGACGGGGGAAACCGGAGATCCCGGAGGAAACCCATCCAGACACGGGGAGGAACATGCAAACTCCACACAGAAAGGCCCGCACGGTCCGGGGATTGAACCTGGGACCTTCTTGCTGGCCGGTCTATATATTTAGATAAATGTATATTAGCATAAATGTATTTTTTTTAAAAAAGCTTGTCTTGTTTCATACCAGCTTTGAAATGTCTAGAATGATTTTTTAAATTTTTTTTTTAGTTTCCATCTAATTTGAGGACAACGTCTCACCTTCAGTGATCTTAATTTCCAAAAAAACAAACAAAAACAACAAAAAAACAAAGCCAGAAATGAGCAGAGAGACACTGAAACAGCCCCTAGAGGAGTCAAGAAATTCAAATCCAGGCTATGAAAAGAGAAATCTTTATTTATAACAAAGCACCAATATTTATACAAAACATGTGCTCTCTCTTTGTTTGGAGACTTTTTTCTTATTTTCCTAAAATGAAACTGCATTGCTTGGTTGAATGGCATCATTACAATTGGTGGAGAAAGTTTTCACTGACATTCATGAGAAATCTTGAAAAAAAACAAAAAAACAAAAGAGGAGACATACAAAAAAAAAGGAGAAAAGGTAGGAAGAAACAGTCATCTGACAAAAACAAACGATAAATTACATTCTTTAATTTTAATCATCTGATTTCTTGTTATGTGCTGTGACAGATATAAATAAGTCATTGGATTTAAATTAAATAAAGTCGTGAGATCACCGAGAGCCATGAGAAGATCCAACAAACACTTTCAAAGATGAAAATGCTGGCCTTTAAAAAAAAAAACAAAACAAATGAAGTACAGTGCATCAAAATGACTTTGGCGGTGACACTAGTTGTCGAGTCGTCCCTTTGTTAGCTGAGCAGTAGAGCAGATAAGAGCAATATGTGTGAGAAATCGTGCAAATTACGACACAAGCATCAAATTTGGCATGGTGGTTCTACAGAGGTTACTTGGCCTAACGAAACATTTTTGACAAACTGACACCAAGATCATTTGAATTGTCAAAATACTTGCATTTAAAGGCACAAATGTGAATTAGGCAGGTCAAATTGTGGCCATCTTGAAATTAAACGATGTGACGACATTGTTTAATGGCCACCATCTTGGATTTTTAGGTCTATTTAATGATCTCTAAAGAACAATCAGGCAAAATGTCATGCTTGTATCATAATTTGCACAATTATTCTATCGCCTGCTCCACTAGAGGGACAAGGTAGGAAGTTCTGGAAATATGACCTGAAACTTTCTAAGAAATCCGTCGATGACGACCTGCCAACACAGTAATGAAAGGAGCAGTTTATCTATCAGAAAGAGTCATGTGTGGGGACAGACACAGCTGCTCTTCGGCCTCCGCCGTCACCCCCATTTCACTCCGGACGCGGTAGCGCTGTGGCTGCAGTAGCCGTTAGCATTAGCTGTTAGCATTAGCCCCCATTGTAATGATCGGCTAGATGCAGTTTAACAGTGGAAAGACGCAATGCAACTGCAAAGTGTCACAGATGATAGACAGACTATTTTCTCCGTAGCAAACACACAAAGGATGGGAAGAAAGAAAGACAGGGATTTGTTATGCCATGGAAAAACCGGGTGCCGGTCCTCCATAATAAAACTCTTCTTCTGGTCATATCGGCAGGTCTTCTGCTCTCTGAGCTCTTGCGGTTTGCAGCGTTTTTTTTTTGTTTGTTTTTGTTTTTGTCACCACGGACAATGAACGTTTTATTGTACAAGTTAAAAAAACACCGTATTTTGTACGATTATGTCATTATGCCGATGTATTTTGTGGAGAGCTTTCTCTCGGCGGGTTAGATGTCACAGTCCCTCCTCCACGGAGACTCCACAGCTGATGTGTCCAGTGTAGAATGGGGGGTGTCGGGTTGGGAGTCATTTTAAAATGGAGACATTAGCCTGAGTGGAGCTTTGGCCTTTCCAATGCTTGATGATACTTTGAGGCTTTGATCTCTGCTCCAGATCTTGGCTTTCGGCTCTAGATTCATGATTTCTGTGGGCTACTGTGAGGAATGAGCCACTCGCCCTAAACTCCACTCTATCCACTCTTAAAAACAGAGCAAAAACCTTTAAAACATTTGTCTTCGTGCTGGAATCAATGCCGTCTGAAGCGGCGGGCAGGGGATGGGCTGAGCGGAGGTTCAGAGGTTCTTGTGTGTCTCGATGCAGAGGACGATGTACTGGTTGGAGCAGCTCCGCGTCTGCTGGCCGAGGAGCCCCGAGGTCAGGCTGGATGACTGGCCGGCGACCGACATGTGGTCGGCCCGCCACGTCTCACAGTGCTTGTCCAGCAGGCGGAGGCCCCTGCTGGTGGAGCCGTGCCAGATGCTCTTCTGGGGCCTGATTGGACGAAGAGGGAGGAAAATGACTCGGTTATTACACAGTAAGTGCGTTGTGTTTTCCCCATTTCCATGGAGACGGAGTCGGCAGCTGTTTTCAAAAAAGTTTTTTAAAATTTACACTAACAGCTATTGAAAGATAACCCACTCTAGTTTTACTGTAACTACCTGTGAAGCTTTATGGGTAAAATCTAATTAAATTAAACTGGGCAGAAAAGACAAATACAATTGAATGTCATCAGCATACAAGGTAAATATAGGTCAAATGAAAGAGAACCTAATTTCATCCTCTGTGGAATGATAATATTACAACAGAATATCACTATTCTAGATAAAAACTGAAAATGAAATGAAGCTGACAGACCAGAAGGGGTCAGCTAACACATCCCGGCCATCAAAGGAGTAGATGGGTATCCTGGCATTGATCGGAGCGCCGTCGCCATTGAAAAGTGAGCGCCAGTTCCTGAACATCACGTCTCCCTGAGAGAAGACACAGCAGGTCAGATCCGTTCACCAGACATGGTCGGCACTCGTTCGGCCGAGCGGGACTCACTCTGAGGTTGGTGATTGGCAGAGACTCCCTGAACCCAGGATAGACCACGTGGACCAGGTCCTGCCTGTTGGATGACATGAAGGCGCGGTAGTTGGGCGCCAGGCCCATTGCTTTGGCCTGCTCGTAGCACATCCGGTCCGCCATGTCCAGCCCCATCATGCGCCCAGTGTGGGGCTGGTTCAACGCCACGAGGCTCAGCTGAAACAGGAGGAAGTGACACGGAGGTCAGGATTAGAGATAGACCAATATAGTTTTCTTTAGAGCTGATACCGTTAATCGGTAGTCAAGGAGGCCGATAACAGATGTTTACTTGCAGTAAAATTATAAATATTGGTGTCAAAAATTTTAATAGTGCTAATCCTCTCAGGCTTCCATAGCTACTTCCTGTTTTCGTTTTGTAGGCTAACGGCAGAGTTTTCAGAGTTTTTCCATTATTGTTTGTCTTTTTCTTAGTGAGGGAAATATACACCTGTTAGTATTAAAATTATTCCTTTTTTGTGTGTGTGTATTTAGTTATTGAAATGTTTTTCAGTTTAATTTGTTCCATCACATTCTGTGACTATTGTGCTGACTGCCAATGGGATTTCCCGTTAAAGTTAGCATTAAGCTAGCGGGACTTCTCAGCGGGACCTCATAATGGTTGTTGTGATTTACTGTGTTTTACGGGGTCTCGTCCATGTGGAAAGCAGAATTCACCCTTTACATGATCAATCTGCCAGTCAGGAGACAAATCTCTTCTCTGCAGAGCATATATCAATAATCGGCCTTGACAATGATCAGCCGATCGATTAGTCAAGATACAGGATCAATATGAACGTCAAAAATCTAAACAATACTCACTCTTTCTTTCACTGTCAGTACTCTTTCCATCGTGTCGCCTCTCATGTGATATGCAACTTGAGGCTGATGGAATAGTTAGAAAAAGCATGTAAACAGATGAACACTGCAAAATGACACCCTGCAATTGCTTCATTTATTTATTTGCCAGAAATGTGAGACAAAAGTCATGAAAATGGCAGAAAAAGTACCTCGTCTTGTGGAATGATGTTATTTGAGAGGTAGATCAGACTGCCGAGCTGTGAGGACAGAAGAGACAGATCAGAACTGAATGGTGGATTTTAAAGTCATTGTGCCCAATAATTAAACAAAAAGAACAATGAATTTCAGCAGTAAAGCAGTAAAGAAGGTAAGCAATCAAATAATAATCCAGTGAGCTTCTGAAGTAAAAAAAAACCTTTCAGACAAGTTTCTTGATGTTTTTTAAGTGAGATAAATCATGAATTAGAGTAGAGAGTAGAGCGTTACTTTATTCATCCCAAACTGGGAAATTCTCGTGTTGCAGCAGCGTCAGTAGAAAGCAAAGAAAAAAAAATATATATATATATAGAATTTATGCAGAGAAATCATACTATGAAGACTATATACATACACACACACACACACACACACACACACATATATATATATATATATATATATATACCAAATATGTATATATACATACATATACACCAAATATGTATACATACATACATATATACACACCCGCACATACATACATACATACACAATAAGTACAATCAAAGAGTAAGAGATTAAAGATATAAGATGTGTGCAGAGCAAGATGAAAAAAAATGCTTGGATAATAAATAATTGATAATTTAAAAGAGAGAATTTGATTCACATCTAACTCTCAAACCGGAAAGCATAAGCGTAAGATTTAAAGGACTGATTTATATAAGGAGCAAAAATATAAGAAAGGGGTAAAAGAGCCTCTCTGGAATCACCTGGATCTCTTTCCATCCCTGTGGAACCTTGAGGAAGAGACTTCCTGATCCTGTGACGTAGGACAGCGTGCCCTCAGCGTCTCGGACGGTGCTCTGCATCATGCTCTCACGAGTTTGATAAATTTTCATCTGGAAAAGAAAAAAAACAACAATTTTTCATCACATATATATTTCTGATGTTTTTGGGCTCCATCTGAGAGCTGGAGTTTTAAAGTCTTTACACTATGGACCTGTGATGCCTTGCTTCAATATTTAGAAGAAAAAAAGCATGTAAAACAATGTAGGGAAATATTTGTAGTTGTAAATAAAACAATGCCGCTGTTAATCAATCATATAATATACTGTAATTCATCAATTTGATAAGTAGTACAGACAGAAGATTCCAGAAGACTGATTTTTGGAGGCGTTTCTATAACAGTATAGCGACATCAGGATCAAAATACAGCATTAAAGGGATACTTCAACATTTTGGCAAATTGGCCCATTTAGCGCAATTCCTTAGTCATTTCAAACAGCATACTTACTTTCTTTGTGAGGGCGAGCTATTGTTTATTCAGAGGTGAGTCGGGGAAGGTTTTCGGGACGGACACAATGGAAGTGGATGGCATTTTTGATTCCCCTCGTCAAACTCATCAAATACAAAATCCAACAACCCCAAAGCACTTTGGTGGACACGTTATAATTCGCACATTCACTACGCTGTGGAACACCAACAAATAATATTGTAGCGTTACGACACTGAAGCAAATACTGGGAACTACTTTTTCTTTTGAAATCACTACGCCCAGACGCCATGTTTAGTAAGTAGTTCCGTCTTAGCAATCTTCGCTTAAACAACTCAATCTCATAGTTTTGCATTAATATTTCACAGCGTAGTGAATGTGCGGATTATAAAGTGTCCACCAAAGTGCTTTGGGGTTGTTGGATTTTGTATTTAATGAGTTTGATGAGGGGAACTAAAAATACCATTCACTTCCATTGTGTCCGTCCCGAAAACCTTCCCCGACTCACCTCTGGATAAACAACAGCTCGCTCTCACAAAAAAGTAAGTATGCTGTTCGAAATGACTAAGGAATTGTGCTAAATGGGCCAATTTGCCAAAATGTTGAAGTATCCCTTTAAAGGATTTTAAAAAATTACTTGATATTAGTGATGAAGCTTAGCTTGAACTCAATTAGAGTAGGAAAATAAATGTATGTATAATATTTAACAAAATAATTTACAATTAATAAAGCGAATACCTGATATAACACAAAAAACAACGCTGTTTATCAATGAGATATAATGTAAAATGAAAAGAATTTTTACGTTTTTTTAAGTAATAACTGAAAAAAAAAGTTTTTTGTGAAAAAACCAAAAACTACTTAATTTAATTTTTTTTTTATTGTAAATCAATGTGTTGACCCAAAAATGTGTTATTTAGCTTAAAAAAATATATTTATTCAATATAGCACTTTTTCAATTAAATACAAGTACGAAACAAATCATGTAATTTTTTTCCTTCTTACCATTATTGTAATTCTTATGATTATTGTTATTATTTTTATTTATTGTTACCTCTCATGGCTATTAACAACAAATTTCCGACAAACAATACAAATAAATGAGGTATTTCCAGAAGATGTCACCGATTGGTTAGATAAATAAAGAACATGAGTGGCCCGAGGACAGAACCCTGAGGGACACCTGTGGTGATTGGATGAATGAGCAGAATTCTACATTTAAAGCAGGAGTGATTTCACCAACAATCCTTCAACATTTCACACTGAAGCAGAATTTCTGTCAACATCATGAACCTCAGAGATGAATGAACTCACAGCTGCTGCGCTACTTGAAAGACCTGGTGACCCAGGTGGTCCCGGAGGTCCTGGAGGTCCAGAGATAGTCAGAGCTGCCAGATTAAAAATATTGACACCTCTTATCAGATCTGTGCTTTTAATGTCATCGGCTACAAGAACTACATCATGTTAAGAGGATTTCATACCTGAACCGTATCTTGAAGGGGGTCCTGGTGGTCCTGGTGGCCCAGGAGGACCAACAGGTCCAGGTCTGCCATAGCCAGGGATACCGGGTGAACCTGGCACTCCAGGGGGGCCTGGGCGTCCCAGCACGGACTCTCCTTTTGGCCCCTGAAACACATTTTGATGAAGTTGCAACTCGTTGCCATCATTTTCTACCTGGGCTGTGTTCGGGAAACCCGGACTCACCACTGGACCCGGTCTCCCGGGGAATCCCGGTTGCCCAGGAAACCCCGCCTCCCCCTTGTCTCCCTTCTCTCCCTTGATGCCCTGCTCACCCCCCAACTCCTGTGAACACATGAACTAGAGGTTAGAATCAGACTCATGACTTCAGATGTGGAACAAAGGGAAACATTAACCAGGAGGTGTGAGACGTACCCAGCCTCCTCTGGAAATATAGGGACCTGGAACACAAGATCAGGGAAGACAGAGGAATCTTATGAAGAAACAGCACTAAAAAATCTCCAAAATGTTGATTTAATATTGGTCGAATGAAGAACAGAAGAAAAACATTATCAGGAATTAACCAGACAAGACAAACTGGTGGCTCCTTTCCAAAATCTGCACATCATCAATTCTTTGAGTCCCACGAGCCAAAACCTCAAATTCAGTAAGTTACTGGTTTCACAGGGCCTATAAATCCATTTGAGTCTGATATTAATTGTAATTAAAGCAGAATGAATTAACTGTATGTGTGCTGATTTAGTAGTTTGAGTCTATTATTCCATAAGTTCTCAATCAAAACATGGATGACATTTCTACCTGCTCTTAAAGACGATGCATATGAACCATGAACTTCATCTTAAATATTACCAGATGAAAATAATCCTTTACTGAGATCAAACAGCATTGTGAGCATTTCTACTAACTTCTTCCTGCGAATGATATGTATTTTCAATTAATTTACTAAAATGAAAACATCCTGATCATGAGTGAGACTCTTGACTTACTTGGTGGAGCTGGAATCCCAGGAAGTCCTCGGTCTCCCTTCTCTCCTTTGGGTCCCATTTGACAGACGCCTTCAGCAGCGAAACGAATCAACAGAACTTTATTTATATGTATTGTCTTTATCAACAAATTCTATGCAATCAAAATGCCTAGATCAGAAGTAATAAATGTTATGTATCAGAATAAGATATATACTATAGTTATTTATAGTAGCAATAAGTTATGATCCAGCTTACCGTTTGCAATAGATCCATTAGGATGAAGCTGAAATAAAGCAAGAGAAACACGTGACCAACAACAAGTGATGGCGGAAATATATACAAGTTAATGTTGTCGGTAAAAGATCTTTCTTCCATTAAAGTTCTGAAATCAGTCGGTTTGGTAATGTTAGACTTGGATGAGATTTTAGAACTACCTGCTGTTGTTCTTGGTATTTAACCTTCACCCTTCCAGAGACGACATGCAGCATGCAGGCGTATTGGGGAAGCAGACTCAATAAGTTCTGAGTAATGAAAAGTTCCATAATACACAGAATTACATGCAACAGTGACTGGATGCAGAGACAAGAGAGGATGGTTTGGAAATGAATAATAAAAAAAACAAAAAAAACAAGAGGAATCGTGAGAACTGGAAGGAGTGAAATAAAAGAAAAAAGGTGTTATATATTAATCAAAGAAATCAAATCGGGTGCAGGCAAATTCAATTATTGGAAATAGAAATGTAAAAGGTGGCAGCACGTTCAAGAGACTGATCCACCGTCAAAAACACTTTACCACAGCCGAAGTTTGAGAAAATTACAAATACAATGTAGCAACGAACGCTAATGTGATCAAATAAAGACTGAAATCAATAGATAATGTAGAATACTGCCAGTGACAGTAATAAATGATCCCAAACAGTGGCTGAGATAAAACTGTCAGTAACGCTGGTTTTATCTGCATACATAGGAATAAATGTTTTTTGTTTTTTTTTTCAGACACGTACGGCCATTTTGCAGTGAGGTCTGGGAGGGATGGGGAACACGGTCTGAAGAAACCAGGACAGGAGAGACCATTAAACATGTGGAAACAGGTGCTGACTGAAGGGAACTGTGTCAGAAATGAGTGTAAATAACGCAGGCAGACTTACTCCTTTGGGGCAGCTGAAGATTCCTGGTCGGCCTGGAGGTCCAGGAGGGCCGGGGGGGCCCTGAGGAAAACACATGGAGAAAAACATGGAAAAATAAAGATCCGGGGAACTGTGAGATGTTTGGTCTGTGCAGGACCTTGGTCTTGGTGTTAGGATTATCCAGTCTTGGTCTTGACTCCATCTTGGATAAATTAAGTGTTGGTCTTGTCTTGGTCTCAACTCGGTCTTGGCCCCATTATTTTTTACTCTTGCCAGGTCTTGGACTTGGGATGCCCTGGACTTACATCTGACTCGGTATTGCCCCTTTAAAGTTTTGAGCTTGTCCTGGTCTTGGGATGTTCTGGTCTTGGTCTTGACTCAGTCTTGCTTCCTTAAAGTCTTGCTCCTGGGATGTTCTGGTCTCAGTCTTGACCCCTTGAATTGTTCGTCTGGTCTTGGTATTGGAATACTCTGGACTCAGTCTTGGCCCATTAAAATCTTGGTTTTGGGATGTTCTGGTCTCGGTCTTGATGACAACAGTCCTGACTCAGCTACTAAAGTTGCTGCATTCCTGCTACTTCCTGCATTGTGACTCACCGGTAGGCCTGGAGCATCTCCCTTCTCTCCTTTGGGACCCATCGTCCCTGGACGACCCTACAGAGATGAGGAGACTTTATCCAAAAGCATTCAGGGTTTAGAGGGAAAACTTAGATTGGATTGAGCTTTAATAATTCCCACAGGCACATTGAGGAAATTGGATAGTTTGATGACTGAGCTGCTGCATTTATTAGAAAACCTATCAAAGCTGAACTCATAACGTGAGGTGACAGAAATGTCAGTGTTTTCCTCACGTCGATGGTCGATGAGGAAAAGATTAACTTATATACACTTTGAATTATGTTAACTGAGAAAGTTTGGAAAGCTCGTGGTGCTCACTGGTCGTCCAGGAAAGCCAAACTCTCCTTTGGGTCCTGGTGGTCCCACTGGCCCCTGAGGCACAAACAAAGTCATCTTGTATTTAAATCATATCCAAACATTTCAAAGACTTAAACTCAGTGGTGATGCTGCTTTAATTCTTACTTGAATTCCAGGCAATCCTGATACGCCAACATCTCCCTGTGAACAAGGATACACTTATGTTCTCTGTTCTTTTACACACTTTTCATATTTATTTTGATATATTTTGGTCAAAAACTCAAGGATTTCCTCATGGTTCTGCTGTTTGATGAGCTGCTTTCATGTGTTCATTAATCCACAAACAGGATGTTATTTTGGTTAAATGGTTGTTTTTGATTCCATTGTTCATATTGTTCGCAGTTTGTATTTTGATAAATAGTTCTGTCAAAAGCAAACCACAAAGTTTTCCTGGTTTAACTAAGGATGTAATTTCAAAAAGGTAGAATAGATAATACATTATAAAAAAAAAAAAAAAAAAAAAAACATTTTTAAAATATTTACATTTTAAAATAAAAAACTAAAAAATGTTAAATAATATAATGGACAAACAAATACATAGAATATTTGAAAAAAAAATTTTATCTGTTAAATTTACAATGTTATTTAAAATAGAAATGCATCAATAAATCAATGCAGAAACTTTAATCTACGATCCGACCTATTCACAATCATTAGTTCATGACTATGTGTGAAAGCTGTGATAGGAAGTCATACCTTGCTTCCTTTGGGTCCCTGTGGTCCGCCCTGACCCGACATGAATCCATCTGCTGCGAGCACGAATCCCGGCTCGCCCTTTTGACCCTGCAAACACATGAACACAACAAAAATAGGAAAAAAAATGTAATATTGTACAGTTTCACATAATTCTAGTTGATTCATTTGTGAGGCTGAAATATGATCAACTATATTCAGTTTGTTGAATTTTTGAATAGTTACAGAGACAAAGACTACAAATATGAATATATCAGCAGCAGAATTCCGCAGTGGTGTTAAAATATCTGAGTCTACAGTATCAGCTGTTTGTGACAGACTGTGTACACTGATAGATCCTCTCTTCATGTTGACATTAGTCTCCCAGAGGAGGCGACTGTAAAGCCGCACTGGAGACACTGAGAGGGGAGCTGGGACGGCCAGTGAGGAGACATCAGTGCAGAGAGAACCATCGGTTATCGTGCACATTGGCTTCTTGATTAATTCTAAGATGCATCCTCATCCACAGGCGGGATCTTGTTCTCAAGATTTTTCTGGTTGCCATTCAGCAAAGGCCCACGTCAAATTATGCAAAAAAAAAACTGAAGACTTACTTTGAGCCCTGGAGGTCCTGATATTCCAGGCAGCCCAGTGTCGCCCTTTAAACCCTGCAAAGATCATTACAAACATTAGAATAACGCAGGATGATAGTTCTGATGTGGTGAGAAATCACTGAGAAATCATATATATTTTGAAAACATAAAAATAAGAATTAAAGCCGCGCGCGTTAGTGCTTCACTCCCTGCTATTGCCGTCGACGTCTCGCGCTCGCTAAATTGACATTAACACCACACACTGTGGCCTCCAGTCTTTGGGCCCCGGATGGATATGAACTGGAATTGGTCAAAGATATTATAGACATTTTTGATCAGTGTCCTCTGCCAGAATTTCGTAAAGAGTTTGAAGTGTGTATGTCAAAGTCAGGAGATTGAGGATGGGGGTAAGGGGCGGGGGGGGAGGGGGGGGTAATAGGGGGCGGGGTGGAGGGGGGGGTAATAGGAGGCCGGGGGGGGGGGGGGGGGGGGGGGTGCAGTTCAGGCAGCCCAGAGTGGACTGGTGTGGCAGGAAAAGAAGGCATTTTTGAGGGCTTGTTATTTGGAGATTGAGCGACAGATCAAAAAAGCTGGCTGATTATTGAAGGTCAGTGTGTCTAGATGCAGCATGCTGAGTTTGGGCTCATTTGGTCCAAACACCGAGAAGTTCAGTTCATTTGAATAATTGGAAGCCAAACGGCATTTCCACATAGACAATGAATGGGTTTTAGAGAAGCCTCTAGAGTCAAAACCATGGAAGCTACAGGAAAGAGCTGATTGACTGTTCTGATCAGGAGGCCACAAAGGAATTTTCTGTCAAATATGAAAAAGATTGGTAAAAGTAATTTTTTAAAATTGCATTGTAATCTTTGCATACTCCCATAGGTGGCGCTGTAGCATCTATCACAGTCATTCATACATCAATATAATCAGCATCATGTTGTGTATAATTGATCAAAATTTCAAGACAGTCGGACAAAGTATGTGCTTGTAAGAAATTTTTATGTATTTTTTTGGGGGGGGGTTGCGCCCCTGCTGGCCAACGGTTATAAATGCATCAAAATGGTAATATAATTTTTTGCTTGCCTTCAGGCATAGAATTTTACTGCACAGTTTGGTTACTGTGGAAGAATGTTAATGTTTTACGTCTATGGTAGGGGGCGCTAGAGAGTTGAGTTCTATTAAACTTTATAGTGCATTACATGAGGACCGTTATGGCACATAACTGACTGTAATCTGAGTGTTCCAGGACAATGCCTGAGCTCGTGAGGAGCTGTCGAAATAACAGGAAATGTAGGCGTTTTTCGACGGCGTGCTGTGAGGAGACCGAGCGACGTATCAAAAAAAGCTGACTGATTATTGGAAGTCAATGTGTCTAGATGCAGTGTGCTGAGTTTGGGCTCATTTGGAAGAAAGGAACTAAGAGTTCAGTTCATTTGAAAAATGAAAAGCGAAATGGTGGTGAATTTTGTATCCAAGATGGCCGCCTTCCTGTTGGTCCCACAGATTTGAGCCAAGAGAGTTTCCTGTTTGTCCCCTCATGCTCTGTCACTGGTGTGAATTTCGTGTTCCTACATCAAAATATGCCCACTCTGTGGGCCATAGGGGTCTGATTGTAGGTGGCGCTGTTGAGCCAGTGTTGATCTGTCACTGTGGAGGTATAAGTTTTATTGAATTTTTCGCCGGGCTGGTCACGTAGATACCAAAAAACGCCACATTCAGCTGTGTTCAGGGGGTCAAAAATGCATTCCCGTGGGACAAAGAAATAATACAGAAGAAACTGAGCAAAAACAATACCCATCACCGCTACACTACGTGTTACGGCGATGACTAAATAACTACAAGGAAAAGCTTCTGTGTTTCCGTATATGGGGTGAAACTATGGAACCGTCTGAATGATGAGTTGAAACAGTATAAAAATATTGAGCAGTTTAAAAAAGCTCTATGTAGATGATATTTAAAAGACATAAATATACAAACAAATAAATATCAATATAAGCTTGTGTTCCTTTTCCTTATTTCCTCTATGAATTTACTTTTTTACTTAGTTGTTTTATTTTATTAATATTATTTCATTATTGTTGTTTCGTTATACTATTGGTTGTTTCTTTTATGCTGTGATGATTGCTGTTAATCATTAAAATTATTTGTAAGCAGGCATTTTAAGTTGATTACTCAGGTGGGACTAGATAAGTTTCAATTTCCTCCCACTCCATTTTTTTAACATGAAAAAGAAAAAAAAATTAGATTATCTCATGGTTGTTGTTCTGTTGTTCAGTGTTTTGTGTTTAGCTTATAGTCTGGCTCTATGTTTAAATGAAAAATAAAAAAATCCATTTACACACACACATATATATATATATATATATATATATATATATATATATATATATATATATATATATATATATATATGGCAGTCATTTATTCGCATTATACTGGAAAAAGACACCCGACTTACAGCATTTTTTTAAAATCTTTGGTAACACTTTACTTGAAGCCCCTCTTTATAACACATTATAGGTAGTTATAAACACTAATACATGATCACAATGCTTTATAACTCACTATACAGCAGTATACAGCATAGGATTAAGGTTAGGGTTAGGGTTAGGGTTAGGGTTCGGTCCTGGCATTGTGATCATCTATGAATGTTTATAACTACAGCTACACATGTTATAATGGCATTATAATACTTTATGAATGTACTTATAATGTGTTATGCAGGGGGGCTTCAAGTAAAGTGTTACCAAATCTTTTTTTTGATACTCACAGCAAGTCCTTCATAAATCCCTGAGAAGTTGAACGAACCATCTGTGTCATTAAGTAGAAGCTGAAGAGACAACAGGAAGTGAGTCATTGAAGAAATATACATCAAAACACATGATATCAACATATCACCGAAAACTTCACTGTGTCCCAACACTGTGCTGGCACACAAATACTGATGGAAAAATCGCCACAACACAGTGACTTATATTTGTTGGGATGCCACTAAAAATCCTTTCCTATATCTTATACATCTCTTCAATAGCAGAAGTCATGGTGGAGTGATGCCACTCACATCCTGGAGGCTGATGGCCGGTCCTGAAGGCCCGGGTGGTCCTGGTGGGCCGGGCAGACCGATTCCATCCCGTCCAGCTTGGCCCTGATGAGCACGGTTCACATTTTAAGCTTCTACATCTAAAACCGCTTTCATATATCAATACAACACTCTGGTGTTTTTACCTTTAGTCCTGGATCACCTTTGTCCCCTTTGAGTCCCTGTGAAGACAACAATCAATAATAAGCACTGACTTTAACGGGTTCCTCTGCGTTTCTAATGCGATTAAATCATGTTCAATCCAGACCTCTGCTCCTTTTTGTCCTTCCATGCCTGGAAAACCGGGTCGCCCTATAAAACCAGGCTCGCCCTGCAGAAAACAACGGGAAGTATGATCAGTGTGCACAGCTGGAATCAATCCTGGAGGAACAAACCGCGCTGGATTCTGCTTTCCTCACACAGTGATGACAAATGACTGGCACTGTCAGATGCAATAACGGCTTTTAAACCTGCGAGAGGGAGCCTCACCTTTCGACCTTCTGGCCCAGGCAGTCCTGGTAAACCATCTTCACCCTGTAAAAGAGCAATTCAAATCAGTGTTCCTGTCTGCTGAAAGTCCTCTGAATTTTCGTGCCGTTCTGGACTTGAACACAACGTTTCCTTCACAGGACGTTCCTCAGGATTTCACTCGAAGAAGCGGTCCGAGTTTTCTTTCAGTCATTTATTGTCATCACATCAGGAATCAGATGCAGGTTATTGCAGATGTCTTGAGCACTTTAAGTTCCTTCAGAATTCTATGATATTCTTTAGCTTTCTAATTCTCCATATTTCTTTGTGTTTCTTTACTTTATTTAGCAATTCTTTGGATCCTTAAGTTTCTTTAGGTTCCTTTGGTTTTCTTTTGGCTTTCTTTAGAATTCTTTAAGGTTTCCTTAGGTTCTGTAGCAGTTTGAATGAGCTTATTTAGTAGGTTGTACCAGTTTCTCTAGGCTCTTTCGCAGGTTGCAGCAGGTTTCTTTAGGTGTTAAGTGAAAAATCAGCAGTCCATCCACAGTTCTGAAGAGTTCTTTGCACAGGTTAGTCACAGAGAGGAACACTTTTCAGTTTTAACAACAGTTTGGATGCGTCCTGCTTCATGTGCAGGAGGGCTGCAACACAGGTGTCTCCTCCACACCCAGCCGGCCGACGACATTAACCAGGTGATTAGATACACCTGGAGGTGGAGGCGGCTCACGGACAGTTTTTACTTTTTAATTGTTTTGCAGTGTCTGGATGGTTTTGTATTCGTTCCTGTAGATGCCACTGCAAGCTCAGTGCTGCCCCCTACATTCAGCCAGGGTAAGGAGGATTCAGATTTTTTTTTTCATTGTAGTTTTCATCAAATCCATTATAAAAAAAAAAACAGGTTTTAGTGACACTTTGGAGTACTGGCTGGCTGTTTTGACTTAGTGGAGGGTTGTGGGTTCGAATCTGGGTTGGCCCTTCTTTGTGTTTGAATACTGACAATCAGAATCACAAATATGTTGGAAAATAATTACATGCTAGTGTACACGTGCAGATTATTCTCCACTGCTTTTTACTTTTTATGGCTCATCTTAATATATTGATCTATATTTTATGAGGAATTAATGAGTCCAAACTGGTTTTAATTGATTTTTCCATGCCTGCTCTGTTTCTAAGTACCTCACCTTTGGTCCTGGAGGTCCAGGAAGTCCTGGAGGACCCTGTTAAAAAAAAAACAAAAACAAAAAAAAACAAAAAAACAAAACAGTTCAGTATCTCAGTGTTGTTAAAAATCAGATGACAGTAGTACGATAGTGTTGTAGTTGTACCTCAGGACCTCTGGACTGCGGACCTCCAAAACCCAACCAGCCAGATCCTTCCAGGTCCTGGAAAATATGTTTAAGTAAGAATCATAAGAAGATCAGTGATTAAGAGAGAGACAGTAAATAAGAGAAAAGATTTTTCAGTGTAATGTGGGCTGCAGATGTTAAGTGGAGGAATTCAACGGTTTCATGCAAATAGAATAGATTTGTAATATTCACAATAAAAATATAAGTATTGGAGGATTTCTAGGTTCATATCAGACCTCAAAGTCCATGGCTAGTCCTCTTCCTGGAGGTCCTGGAGGACCGGGTGGACCCCTGGGACCAGGCTGCCCCTCTGGACCCGGTATACCTGGGAACCCTGCCGGGCCCTCCTCTCCCTGAAAAGAACAAATCTGAATGAACTATCTTCAAGAGAGAGCCCAAGATCTGAATCAATAATGTTCAAACCATTTCATCAGTTTTTCAAACAAATAACTATTATTTATTATATTATTATTTACTATTATTTATTATTTACTTACTTATATAAGAAAAAATTATAGTGTTTGTAACAGCCTTTTCTGTATGTTTTAGATACTCCTCATAAATAAATAAAACACAATATATTGGACTCTTATTGGAGTGTTTTTCCAAGATAGAGAGATATTTTATTTCCTCAAAAAACTTTGACTTTACAGCAGCAAAAAACACAGCGGAGTATTAATCTAAATTATAAATTAAAGCCGCAAGCGGCATTGGTCGGGACCGAGCCTCCGCGCCAGCCCACGACTGAGACGTCCATACACTAACATGGGAGTTGTTATTAGCATCTGTCATCCACTGACATGGAGTTGTTAGCATGCCCAGTCCACTAACATGGAGCTGTTAGCATCTGTCATCCACTAACATGGAGTTTTTAGCATGTCCCATTCACTAACATGTAGCTGCTAGCAT
The DNA here is from genome assembly GCF_902148845.1 of Salarias fasciatus. Classification (NCBI taxonomy): domain Eukaryota; kingdom Metazoa; phylum Chordata; class Actinopteri; order Blenniiformes; family Blenniidae; genus Salarias; species Salarias fasciatus. The sequence continues at coordinate 7,969,159 of NC_043753.1, forward strand.
CTGTAATCCACTAACATGGAGTTGTTAGCATCTCCGATCCACTAACATGGAGTAGTTAGCATCTCCCATCCACTAACATGGAGTTGTTAGCATCTCCCATCCACTAACATGGAGTAGTTAGCATCTCCCATCCACTAACATGGAGTAGTTAGCGTCTCCCATCCACTAACATGGAGTAGTTAGTGTCTCCCATCCACTAACATGGAGTAGTTAGCATCTCCCATCCACTAACATGGAGTAGTTAGCATCTGTCATCCACTAACATGGAGGAGTTAGCATCTCCCATCCACTAACATGGAGTAGTTAGCATCTCCCATCCACTAACATGGAGTAGCTAGCATCTCCCATCCACTAACCTGGAGTAGTTAGCATCTCCCATCCACTAACATAGAGTAGCTAGCATCTCCCATCCACTAACATGGAGTAGTTAGCATGTCCCGTCCACTAACATGGAATAGTTAGCATATCCCATCCACTAACATTGAGTAGTTAGCGTCTGCCATCCACTTACATGGAGTTGTTAGCATCTCCCATCCACTAACATGGAGTAGTTAGCTTCTCCCATCCACTAACATGGAGCTGTTAGCATCTCCCATCCACTAACATGGAGTAGTTAGCATCTCCCATCCACTAACATGGAGTAGTTAGCATGTTCCATCCATTAACATGGAGCTGGTGGCATCAGTCATCCACTAACATGGAGTTGTTAGCTTCTCCCAGCTGCTTTTGACAGTCACTGAATGAAGGCAATCAGTGGCAGAGTTTGATTGACAGCTGCTGTCAGCTGTGTAACTGCAATGTATGCCCATATATGGTCATTTCAGTTAGAGTGGAGAGAGGAGAAAATAAAAGTGTTTTTTGGGGAAACAACTGGTCCTTGTTCCTTTGCTGTTTGGCAAAACTGAACAAAAAATATCACGTTTGATAGGAAAATTTGTTGTCTTTCAGTTGGTGAGGCTTTCAGAGAAGTCAGACTTTTTGTTTGGAGCGTAGAGGCCTCAGTTTGTGAGAAGCGCGAGATTTTTCCCCATCCGGCTCCATTATAACTGAGAGGGAAAAAAATGCAGAGCGTACACCAACTTATACTTGTGAAAACGTACATAAATCATGAAATTTTCCCCTCTTATGTTACATCATCTTGTTCGGGAGAATCTGGTGAGAGTTTACGTGTGCTCGGTTTGTTGATAGGAGTCACGGTTTAGTCGCAGTCGCCACTTGTTGGAGGTGCTGAAAAAAGGCGACTTTTTTTCTTTTTTCCCCATTATAACGGATGAGGGCCGGAGCAAGGCAGGATTTCAGACTTCCAACTTTCAACGCTAATAAAATCCACACCGTTAGACTTTTGACAAAGTTGTTCACAACTTTTGTAGAGAAATTTGTCCTGTTTCACGTCGCGTGACTCTTATGTCTGTACGACAAACGGTCTCGGAGGAGATAATTTTTTCGTGAGGAGTGATTTTGAGCAAAATTTTACTTTGAAAGGGAAATAGCGGACTTCCTGTTGGATTTAGGTCAGGCGTGTCAGCGCGTGAAATGTAGATCATGATGAGACGAACGCGTGAGTGTTGGTTTGATCTCTCTACGACATTCCTGTGGGTCGTTGCGACTGTTTTAGACGTTTTTTGGGATATAGGTGGCGCTAGAGAGCCGATGGCGTTCGTTTTTGTATTTTATAAAATTTTTCGCCGGTCATGATGTGTGTGCCTAATTTGGTGAGTTTTCGTGCATGTTTAGGGGGTCAAATTCGCGTTTATTTGGGCGTTAGTATAATAATATTAAAGCCGCAAGCGGCATTGGTCGGGACCGAGCCTCCCGGCCGGCCCGCAACTGAGACGTCCACCCATGAGCATGCAAGTTGTTAGCATCTCCCTTCGTCTAAGATGTAGCTGTTAGCGTCTCCCATCCACTAACATGTAGCTGTTAGCATCTACCACCCACTAACATGGAGCTGTTAGCATCTCCCATCCACTAACATGGAGTAGTTAGCATCTCCCATCCACTAACATTGAGTTGTTAGCATCTCCCATCCACTAACATGGAGTAGTTAGCATCTCCCATCCACTAACATTGAGTTGTTAGCATCTCCCATCCACTAACATGGAGTAGTTAGCATCTCCCATCCACTAACATGGAGTAGTTAGCATCTCCCATCCACTAACATGGAGTAGTTAGCATCTCCCATCCATTAACAAGGAGTAGTTAGCATCTCCCATCCACTAACATGGAGTAGTTAGCATCTCCCATCCACTAACATGGAGTACTTAGCATCTCCCATCCACTAACATTGAGTTATTAGCATCTCCCATCCACGAACATGGAGTAGTTAGCATCTCCCATCCACTAACATGGAGTAGTTAGCATGTCCCATCCACTAACATGGAGAAGTTAGCATGTCCCATCCACTAACATGGAGTAGTTAGCATCTCCCATCCATTAACAAGGAGTAGTTAGCTTTTGCCATCTGCTTTTAAGAGTCACTCAATGAAGGCACTGAGTGTCACAGTTTGATTGACAGCTGCTGTCAGCTGTGTAACTGCACCGCATGCCCATATATGGTCATTTCAGTTAGAGTGGAGAGAGGATAAAATTAATGTCTTTTTTGGGGAAACAACTGCTCCTTGTTCCTTTGCTGTTTGGCATAACTGAACAAAAAGTATCACGTTTGATAGGAAAATTTGTCGTCTTTCAGTTCGTGAGGCTTTCAGAGCAGTCAGAGTTTTAGTTTGGACCGTAGAGGCCTCAGCTTGTGAGAAGCGCAAGATTTTTCCCCATCCGGCTCCATTGTAACTGAGAGCAAAAAAAATGCAGAGCGCACACCAACTTATACCTGTGAAAACATACATAAATCATGAAATTTTCCCCACTTATGTTACATCATCTTGTTCGGGAGAACCTGCTGGAACTTTGCGTGTGCTCGGTTTGTTGATAGGAGTCACGGGTTAGCCGCAGTCGCCACTTGTTGGAGGTGCTGAAAAAAGGCGACTTTTTTCCTTTTTTCCCCATTATAACGGATGAGGGCCGGAGCAAGGCAGCATTTCAGACTTCCAACTTTGTACGCTAATAAAATCCACACCATTAGACTTTTGACAAAGTTGTTCACAACTTTTGTAGAGAAATTTGTTGTCTTTCACGTCGCGTGACTCTTATGTCTGTACGACAAACGGTCTCGGAGGAGATAATTTTTTCGTGAGGAGTGATTTTGATCAAAATTTTACTTTGAAAGGGAAATGGCAGACTTCCTGTTGGATTTAGGTCAGGGGTGTCAGCGCGTGAAATGTAGACCTTGGTGAGACGAACGCGTCAACGTTGGTTTGATCTCTCTGCGACATTCCTGCGGACTGTAGCGACAATTTTACTGTTTCTAGGTGGCGCTAGAGAGCAGATGGGGTTAATTTTTCCATTTTATAAAATTTTTCGCCGGTCATGATGTGCGTGCCAAATTTGGTGAGTTTTCGTGCATGTTTAGTGGGTCAAATTTGCGTTTCTTTGGGCGTTAGTATAATAATTAAAGCCGCAAGCGGCATTGGTCGGGACCGAGCCTCCCCGCCGGCCTGCGACTGAGACGTCCACCCAGGAACATGCAAGTTGTTAGCATCTCCCTTTGTCTAAGATGTAGCTGTTAGCGTCTGTCATCCACTAACATGTAGCTGTTAGTATCTCCCATCCACTAACATGTAGCTGTTAGCATCTACTATCCACTAACATGGAGCTGTTAGCATCTCCCATCCGCTAACATGGAGCTGTTAGCATCTCCCATCCACTAACATTGAGTTGTTAGCATCTCCCATCTACTAACATGGAGTCGTTAGCATCTCCCATCCACTAACATGGAGTAGTTAGCATCTCCCATCCACTAACATGGAGTAGCTCGCATCTCCCATCCACTAACATGGAGTAGTTAGCATCTCCCATCCACTAACATGGAGTCGTTAGCATCTCCCATCCACTAACATGGAGTAGTTAGCATCTCCCATCCACTAACATGGAGTAGTTAGCATGTCCCATCCACTAACATGGAGTAGTTAGCATCTCCCATCCACTAACATGGAGTAGCTAGCATCTCCCATCCACTAACATGGAGTAGTTAGCATCTCCCATCCACTAACATGGAGTAGTTAGCATCTCCCATCCACTAACATGGAGTAGTTAGCATCTCCCATCCACTAACATGGAGTAGCTCGCATCTCCCATCCACTAACATGGAGTAGTTAGCATCTCCCATCCACTAACATGGAGTAGCTAGCATCTGTCATCCACTAACAAGCAGGAGTTAGCATCTCCCATCCACTAACATGGAGTAGCTAGCATCTCCCATCCACTAACATGGAGTAGTTAGCATCTCCCATCCACTAACATGGAGTAGTTAGCATCTCCCATCCACTAACATGGAGTAGTTAGCATCTCCCATCCACTAACATGGAGTAGCTAGCATCTCCCATCCACTAACATGGAGTAGTTAGCATCTCCCATCCACTAACATGGAGTAGCTAGCATCTCCCATCCACTAACATGGAGTAGTTAGCATCTCCCATCCACTAACATGGAGTAGTTAGCATCTCCCATCCACTAACATGGAGTAGTTAGCATCTCCCATCCACTAACATGGAGTAGCTCGCATCTCCCATCCACTAACATGGAGTAGTTAGCATCTCCCATCCACTGACATGGAGTTCTTAGCATGTTCCATCCATTAACATGGAGCTGGTGGCTTCAGTCATCCACTAACATGGAGTTGTTAGCATGTTCCATCCACTAACATGGAGTCGTTAGCATCTCCCATCCATTAACAAGGAGTAGTTAGCTTTTGCCATCTGCTTTCCTGAGTCACTGAATGAAGTCATTGAGTGTCAGAGTTTGATTGACAGCTGCTGTCAGCTGTGTAACTGCTCTGCATGTCCATATATGGTCATTTCAGTTAGAGTGGAGAGAGGAGAAAATTACAGTTTCCTTCTGCGAAACAACTGCTCCTTGTACCTTTCCTGTTTGGCAAAACTGAACAAAAAATATCACGTTTGATAGGAAAATTAGTTGTCTTTCAGTTGGTGAGGCTTTCAGAGCATTGAGACTTTTAGTTTGGACCCCAGAGGCCTCAGTTTGTGAGAAGCGCGAGATTTTTCCCCATCCGGCTCCATTATAACTGAGAGCAAAAAAAATGCAGAGCGCACCCCAATTCTTACCTGTGTCAACATGCATATATCATCATATTTCCCCACTTATGTTACATCATCTTGTTCAGGAGAACCTGCTGGAACTTTACGTGTGCTCGGTTTGTTGATAGCAGTCACGGTTTAGCCGCAGTCGCCACTTGTTTGAGGTGCTGAAAAAAGGCGACTTTTTTCCTTTTTTCCCCATTATAACGGATGAGGGCCGGAGCAAGGCAGGATTTCAGACTTCCAACTTTGAACGCTAATAAAATCCACACCGTTAGACTTTTGACAAAGTTGTTCACAACTTTTGTAGAGAAATTTGTCCTCTTTCACGTCGCGTGACTCTTATGTGTGTGCGACAAACGGTCTCGGAGGAGATAATTTTTTCGTGAGGAGTGATTTTGATCAAAATTTTACTTTGAAAGGGAAATAGCGGACTTCCTGTTGGATTTAGGTCAGGGGTGTGAGCGCGTGAAATGTAGATCTTGATGAGACGAACGCATGAGTGTTGGTTTGATCTCTCTCCGACATTCCTGCGGGCCGTAGCGACTGTTTTAGACGTTTTTTGGGATCTAGGTGGCGCTAGAGAGCAGATGGGGCCAATTTTTCCATTTTATAAAATTTTTCGCCGGTCATGATTTGCGTGCCAAATTTGGTGAGTTTTCGTGCATGTTTAGGGGGTCAAATTCGCGTTTATTTGGGCGTTAGTATAATAATAGAGAACGAGGAGGAGGAGGAGGAGGAGGAGAACGACAAACGAACGAAGAACAATAGAGACCTTGCCCTCCGGGCATGGTGGCCGCTCCGGGCTCGGTCCCTAATAATTAAAGCCGCAAGCGGCATTGGTCGGGACCGAGCCTCCCCGCCGGCCTGCGACTGAGACGTCCACCCAGGAACATGCAAGTTGTTAGCATCTCCCTTTGTCTAAGATGTAGCTGTTAGCGTCTGTCATCCACTAACATGTAGCTGTTAGTATCTCCCATCCACTAACATGTAGCTGTTAGCATCTACTATCCACTAACATGGAGCTGTTAGCATCTCCCATCCGCTAACATGGAGCTGTTAGCATCTCCCATCCACTAACATTGAGTTGTTAGCATCTCCCATCCACTAACATGGAGTCGTTAGCATCTCCCATCCACTGACATGGAGTAGTTAGCATCTCCCATCCACTAACATGGAGTAGTTAGCATCTCCCATCCACTAACATGGAGTAGCTAGCATCTCCCATCCACTAACATGGAGTAGTTAGCATCTCCCATCCACTAACATGGAGTAGCTAGCATCTCCCATCCACTAACATGGAGTAGTTAGCATCTCCCATCCACTAACATGGAGTAGTTAGCATCTCCCATCCACTAACATGGAGTAGCTCGCATCTCCCATCCACTAACATGGAGTAGTTAGCATCTCCCATCCACTAACATGGAGTAGCGAGCATCTGTCATCCACTAACAAGCAGGAGTTAGCATCTCCCATCCACTAACATGGAGTTCTTAGCATGTTCCATCCATTAACATGGAGCTGGTGGCTTCAGTCATCCACTAACATGGAGTTGTTAGCATGTTCCATCCACTAACATGGAGTCGTTAGCATCTCCCATCCATTAACAAGGAGTAGTTAGCTTTTGCCAACTGCTTTCCTGAGTCACTGAATGAAGTCATTGAGTGTCAGAGTTTGATTGACAGCTGCTGTCAGCTGTGTAACTGCTCTGCATGTCCATATATGGTCATTTCAGTTAGAGTGGAGAGAGGAGAAAATTACAGTTTCCTTCTGCGAAACAACTGCTCCTTGTACCTTTCCTGTTTGGCAAAACTGAACAAAAAATATCACGTTTGATAGGAAAATTAGTTGTCTTTCAGTTGGTGAGGCTTTCAGAGCATTGAGACTTTTAGTTTGGACCGCAGAGGCCTCAGTTTGTGAGAAGCGCGAGATTTTTCCCCATCCGGCTCCATTATAACTGAGAGCAAAAAAAATGCAGAGCGCACCCCAATTCTTACCTGTGTCAACATGCATATATCATCATATTTCCCCACTTATGTTACATCATCTTGTTCAGGAGAACCTGCTGGAACTTTACGTGTGCTCGGTTTGTTGATAGCAGTCACGGTTTAGCCGCAGTCGCCACTTGTTTGAGGTGCTGAAAAAAGGCGACTTTTTTCCTTTTTTCCCCATTATAACGGATGAGGGCCGGAGCAAGGCAGGATTTCAGACTTCCAACTTTGAACGCTAATAAAATCCACACCGTTAGACTTTTGACAAAGTTGTTCACAACTTTTGTAGAGAAATTTGTCCTCTTTCACGTCGCGTGACTCTTATGTGTGTACGACAAACGGTCTCGGAGGAGATAATTTTTTCGTGAGGAGTGATTTTGATCAAAATTTTACTTTGAAAGGGAAATAGCGGACTTCCTGTTGGATTTAGGTCAGGGGTGTGAGCGCGTGAAATGTAGATCTTGATGAGACGAACGCATGAGTGTTGGTTTGATCTCTCTACGACATTCCTGCGGGCCGTAGCGACTGTTTTAGACGTTCTTTGGGATCTAGGTGGCGCTAGAGAGCAGATGGGGCCAATTTTTCCATTTTATAAAATTTTTCGCCGGTCATGATTTGCTTGCCAAATTTGGTGAGTTTTCGTGCATGTTTAGGGGGTCAAATTCGCGTTTATTTGGGCGTTAGTATAATATTAAAGCCGCAAGCGGCATTGGTCGGGACCGAGCCTCCCCGCGAGCCCACGACTGAGACGTCCATCCACTAACATGGGAGTTGTTAGCATCTGTCATCCACGAACATGGAGTTGTTAGCATGCCCAGTCCACTAACATGGAGCTGTTAGCATCTGTCATCCACTAACATGGAGTTTTTAGCATGTCCCATTCACTAACATGTAGCTGTTAGCATATTTCATCCACTAACATGGAGTTGTTAGCATCTCCCTTCCACTAACATGTAGCTGTTCGCATCTGTCATCCACTAACATGGAGTTGTTAGCATCTCCCATCCACTAACATGTAGCTCTTAGCATCTGTCATCCACTAACATGGAGTAGTTATCATCTCCCATCCACTAACATGGAGTAGTTAGCGTCTGCCGTCCACTTACATGGAGTTGTTAGCATCTCCCATATACTAACATGGAGTAGTTAGCATCTCCCATCCACTAACATGGAATTGTTAGCATCTTCCATCCACTAACATGGAGTAGTTAGCATCTCCCATCCACGAACATTGAGTAGTTAGCATCTCCCATCCACTAACATGGAGCTGTTAGCATCTCCGATCCACTAACATGGAGTAGTTAGCATCTCCCATCCACTAACATGAAGTAGTTAGCATCTCCCATCCACTAACGTGGAGTTGTTAGCATCTCACATCCACTAACATGGAATTGTTAGCATCTCCCATCCACTAACATGGAGTAGTTAGCATCTCCCACCCACTAACATGTCGGTGTTAGCATCTCCCATCCACTAACATGGAGCTCTTAGCATCTCCCATCCACTAACATTTAGTAGTTAGCATCTCCCATCCACTAACATGGAGGAGTTAGCATCTCCCATCCACTAACATGCAGTTGTTAGCATCTCCCATCCACTAACATGGAGTAGTTAGCATCTTCCATCCACTAACATGGAGTAGCTAGCATCTCCCATCCACTAACATGGAGGAGTTAGCGTCTCCCATCCACTAACATGGAGTAGCTAGCATCTCCCATCCACTAACATGGAGTTCTTAGCATGTTCCATCCATTAACATGGAGCTGGTGGCATCAGTCATCCACTAACATGGAGTTGTTAGCATGTTCCATCCACTAACATGGAGTTGTTAGCATCTCCCATCTGCTTTTGAGAGTCACTGAATGAAGGCAATCAGTGGCAAAGTTTGATTGACAGCTGCTGTCAGCTGTGTAACTGCAATGCATGCCCATATATGGTAATGTGAGTTAGAGTGGAGAGAGGAGAAAATAAAAGTCTTTTTTGGGGAAACAACTGCTCCTTGTTCCTTTGCTGTTTGGCCTAACTGAACAAAAAATATCACGTTTGATAGGAAAATTTGTTGTCTTTCAGTTGGTGAGGCTTTCAGAGCAGTCAGACTTTTAGTTTGGACCCCAGAGGCCTCAGTTTGTGAGAAGCGCGAGATTTTTCCCCATCCGGCTCCATTATAACTGAGAGGGAAAAAAATGCAGAGCGTACACCAACTTATACCTGTGAAAACGGACATAAATCATGACATTTTCCCCACTTATGTTACATCATCTTGTTCGGGAGAATCTGCTGGAACTTTGCGTGTGCTCGGTTTGTTGATAGGAGTCACGGTTTAGCCACAGTCGCCACTTGTTCGAGGTGCTGAAAAAAAGTGACTTTTTTTCTTTTTTCCCCATTATAACGGATGAGGGCCGGAGAAAGGCAGGATTTCAGACTTCAAACTTTGAACGCTAATAAAATCCACACCGTTAGACTTTTGACAAAGTTGTTCACAACTTTTGTAGAGAAATTTGTCCTCTTTCACGTCGCGTGACTCTTATGTCTGTACGACAAACGGTCTCGGAGGAGATAATTTTTTCGTGAGGTGTGATTTTGAGCAAAATTTTACTTTGAAAGGGAAATAGCAGACTTCCTGTTGGATTTAGGTCAGGGGTGTCAGCGCGTGAAATGTAGATCTCGATGAGACGAACGTGTCAACGTTGGTTTGATCTCTCTGCGACATTCCTGCGGGCCGTGGCGCCTATTTTACTGTTTCTAGGTGGCGCTAGAGAGCAGATGGGGTCAATTTTTCCATTTTATAAAATTTTTCGCCGGTCATGACGTGCGTGCCAAATTTGGTGAGTTTTCGTGCATGTTTAGGGGGTCAAATTGGCGTTTATTTGGGCGTTAGTATAATAATAGAGAACGACGACGACAATAAACGAACGAATAACAATAGAGACCTTGCCCTACGGGCATGGTGGCCTGCGGCCACCATGCCCTCCGGGGCTCGGTCCCTAAATAGAGAACGAGGAGGAGGAGGAGGAGAACGACAAACGAACGAAGAACAATAGAGACCTTGCCCTCCGGGCATGGTGGCCTGCGGCCACCATGCCCTACGGGCTCGGTCCCTAATAATATAGAACGACGACAATAAACGAACGAATAACAATAGAGACCTTGCCCTACGGGCAAGGTGGCCTGCGGCCACCTTGCCCTCCGGGGCTCGGTCCCTAATTAAAGCCGCAAGCGGCATTGGTCGGGACCGAGCCTCCCGGCCGGCCCGCAACTGAGACGTCCACCCATGAACATGCAAGTTGTTAGCATCTCCCTTCATCTAAGATGTAGCTGTTAGCGTCTGTCATCCACTAACATGTAGCTGTTAGCATCTCCCATCCACTAACATGTAGCTTTTAGCATCTACCACTCACTAACATGGAGCTGTTAGCATCTCCCATCCACTAACATAGACTAGTTAGCATCTCCCATCCACTAACATTGAGTTGTTAGCATCTCCCATCCACTAACATGGAGTAGTTAGCATCTCCCATCCACTAACATTGAGTTGTTAGCATCTCCCATCCACTAACATGGAGTAGTTAGCATCTCCCATCCACTAACATGGAGTAGTTAGCATCTCCAATCCACTAACATGGAGTAGTTAGCATCTCCCATCCATTAACAAGGAGTAGTTAGCATCTCCCATCCACTAACCTTGAGTTGTTAGCATCTCCCATCCATTAACATGGAGTAGTTAGCATCTCCCATCCACTAACATGGAGTAGTTAGCATCTCCCATCCACTGACATTGAGTTATTAGCATCTCCCATCCACTAACATGGAGTAGTTAGCATCTCCCATCCACTAACATGGAGTAGTTAGCATCTCCCATCCACTAACATGGAGTAGTTAGCATCTCCCATCCATTAACAAGGAGTAGTTAGCTTTTGCCATCTGCTTTTAAGAGTCACTCAATGAAGGCAATCAGTGTCACAGTTTGATTGACAGCTGCTGTCAGCTGTGTAACTGCACCGCATGCCCATATATGGTCATTTCAGTTAGAGTGGAGAGAGGAGAAAATTAATGTCTTTTTTTGGGGAAACAACTGCTCCTTGTTCCTTTGCTGTTTGGCATAACTGAACAAAAAATATCACGTTTGATAGGAAAATTTGTCGTCTTTCAGTTCGTGAGGCTTTCAGAGCAGTCAGACTTTTAGTTTGGACCCCTGAGGCCTCAGCTTGTGAGAAGCGCAAGATTTATCCCCATCCGGCTCCATTATAACTGAGAGCAAAAAAAATGCAGAGCGCACACCAAGTTATACCTGTGAAAACATACATAAATCATGAAATTTTCCCCACTTATGTTACATCATCTTGTTCGGGAGAACCTGCTGGAACTTTGCGTGTGCTCGGTTTGTTGATAGGAGTCATGGGTTAGCCGCAGTCGCCACTTGTTGGAGGTGCTGAAAAAAGGCGACTTTTTTCCTTTTTTCCCCATTATAACGGATGAGGGCCGGAGCAAGGCAGTATTTCAGACTTCCAACTTTGTACGCTAATAAAATCCACACCGTTAGACTTTTGACAAAGTTGTTCACAACTTTTGTAGAGAAATTTGTCCTCTTTCACGTCGCGTGACTCTTATGTCTGTACGACAAACGGTCTCGGAGGAGATAATTTTTTCGTGAGGAGTGATTTTGATCAAAATTTTACTTTGAAAGGGCAATGGCAGACTTCCTGTTGGATTTAGGTCAGGGGTGTGAGCGCGTGAGATGTAGACCTTGATGAGACGAACGCGTCAACGTTGGTTTGATCTCTCTGCGACATTCCTGCGGACTGTAGCGACAATTTTACTGTTTCTAGGTGGCGCTAGAGAGCAGATGGGGTTAATTTTTCCATTTTATAAAATTTTTCGCCGGTCATGATGTGCGTGCCAAATTTGGTGAGTTTTCGTGCATGTTTAGTGGGTCAAATTTGCGTTTCTTTGGGCGTTAGTATAATAATTAAAGCCGCAAGCGGCATTGGTCGGGACCGAGCCTCCGCGCCAGCCCACGACTGAGACGTCCATACACTAACATGGGAGTTGTTAGCATCTGTCATCCACTAACATGGAGTTGTTAGCATGCCCAGTCCACTAACATGGAGCTGTTAGCATCTGTCTTCCACTAACATGGAGTTTTTAGCATGTCCCATTCACTAACATGTAGCTGTTAGCATCTGTAATCCACTAACATGGAGTTGTTAGTATCTCCCATCCACTAACATGGAATTGTTAGCATCTTCCATCTGCTAACATGGAGTAGTTAGCATCTCCCATCCACTAACATTGAGTAGTTAGCATCTCCCATCCACTAACATGGAGTTGTTAGCATCTCCCATCCACGAACATTGAGTAATTAGCATCTCCCATCCACTAACATGGAGTAGTTAGCATGTCCCATCCACTAACATGGAGTAGTTAGCTTCTCCCATCCACTAACATTGAGTAGTTAGCGTCTGCCATCCACTTACATGGAGTTGTTAGCATCTCCCATCCACTAACATGGAGTAGTTAGCATCTCCCATCCACTAACATGGAGTAGTTAGCATCTCCCATCCACTAACATGGAGTAGTTAGCATCTCCCATCCACTAACATGGAGTAGTTAGCGTCTCCCATCCACTAACATTGAGTTGTTAGCATGTTCTATCCATTAACATGGAGCTGGTGGCATCAGTCATCCATTAACATGGAGTTGTTAGCTTCTCCCATCCACTAACATGGAGTAGTTAGCATCTCCCATCCACTAACATGGAATTGTTAGCATCTTCCATCCGCTAACATGGAGGAGTTAGCATCTCCTATCCACTAACATTGAGTAGTTAGCATCTCCCATCCACTAACATGGAATTGTTAGCATCTTCCATCCGCTAACATGGAGTAGTTAGCATCTCCCATCCACTAACAATGAGTTGTTAGCATCTCCCATCCACTAACATGGAGTAGTTAGCATGTCCCATCCACTAACATGGAGTAGTTAGCATGTCCCATCCACGAACATTGACTAGTTAGCGTCTGCCATCCACTTACATGGAGTTGTTAGCATCTCCCATCCACTAACATGGAGCTGTTAGCATCTCCCATCCACTAACATGGAGTAGTTAGCATCTCCCATCCACTAACATGGAGTCGTTATCATCTCCCATCCACTAACATGGAGTAGTTAGCGTCTCCCATCCACTAACATTGAGTTGTTAGCATGTTCCATCCATTAACATGGAGCTGGTGGCATCAGTCATCCACTAACATGGAGTTGTTAGCTTCTCCCAGCTGCTTTTGACAGTCACTGAATGAAGGCAATCAGTGGCAGAGTTTGATTGACAGCTGCTGTCAGCTGTGTAACTGCAATGCATGCCCATATATGGTAATGTGAGTTAGAGTGGAGAGAGGAGAAAATAAAAGTCTTTTTTGGGGAAACAACTGCTCCTGTTCCTTTGCTGTTTGGCCTAACTAAACAAAAAATATCACGTTTGATAGGAAAATTTGTTGTCTTTCAGTTGGTGAGGCTTTCAGAGCAGTCAGACTTTTAGTTTGGACCCCAGAGGCCTCAGTTTGTGAGAAGCGCGAGATTTTTCCCCATCCGGCTTCATTATAACTGAGAGCAAAAAAAATGCAGAGCGCACACCTTTTCTTACCTGTGAAAACATACATATAATATGATATTTTCCCCACTTATGTTACATCATCTTGTTCGGGAGAACCTGCTGGAACTTTCCGTGGGCTCGGTTTGTTGATAGGAGTCACGGTTTAGCCGCAGTCAACACTTGTTCGAGGTGCTGAAAAAAGGCGACTTTTTTCCTTTTTTCCCCATTATAACGGATGAGGGCCGGAGCAAGGCAGGATTTCAGACTTCCAACTTTGAACGCTAATAAAATCCATACCGTGGGACTTTTGACAAAGTTGTTCACAACTTTTGTAGAGAAAATTGTCCTCTTTCACGTCGCGTGACTCTTATGTCTGTACGACAAACGGTCTCGGAGGAGATAATTTTTTCGTGAGGAGTGATTTTGAGCAAAATTTTACTTTGAAAGGGAAATGGCGGACTTCCTGTTGGATTTAGGTCAGGGGTGTCAGCACGTGAAATGTTGATCTTGACGAGACGAACGCGTCAACGTTGGTTTGATCTCTCTACAACATTCATGCGGGCTGTAGCGACAATTTTACTGTTTCTAGGTGGCGCTAGAGAGCAGATGGAGTTAATTTTTCCATTTTATAAAATTTTTCGCCGGTCATGATGTGCGTGCCAAATTTGGTGAGTTTTCGTGCATGTTTAGGGGGTCAAATTTGCGTTTACTTGGTAGGTCAGTATAATAATGAAGGAGAAACACCGGAAGAACAATAGAGACCTTGCCCTACGGGCATGGTGGCCTGCGGCCACCATGCCCTCCGGGGCTCGGTCCCTAATAATATAGAACGACGACAATAAACGAACGAATAACAATAGAGACCTTGCCCTACGGGCAAGGTGGCCTGCGGCCACCTTGCCCTCCGGGGCTCGGTCCCTAAATATAGAAGGAGAACGAGAACGAGAACGACAAACGAACGAAATACAATAGAGACCTTGCCCTACGGGCAAGGTGGCCTGCGGCCACCTTGCCCTCCGGGGCTCGGTCCCTAATTATCTAAACAGAATTTTGTTTGTTTGACATGAATGTGAAAAATGCCAGAAACTAACACAGCTTGGAACATTTCAGTGAGGAAAGTTGGAATCAGGTTTCATAAAAACATCATCACATCATCTGCATAAGGTGATTTTTTTTTCTTTTTTTTTCCTGAGGAAAAATGTAGCAGATACCAAAAACATGGATAAAAGCACCTTGTGGTATCAAATAACATAATGACTGTGCCTATTCTGGATATAATGAATCCAATATCAAAAGAACCAAAGATTTTTTTGACAATTTTGAGACCGACAGTATCACAAATTAATAAATAACGAGTATCTATTTGAATTATTTTTTTCATAAAGAAATTGTAGTTTTTGTTTCAAGAACTGCAGTTTTGTTTATGCATTGTTACATTGTTGGCTGCATTTATTACATTTAATACTTCATTTATTGATCACATCTTTTTATTGGGATTTTATGATATATATGTGCATTAATTTCCAGAACATTTAATGCTACTTCAGCTATAGCTGATAACTGATTATTTTAAAATGTTAAAAAAAAACAACATTTTATTACACTGTGAGTTGAATAAAAAAAAAAAAGTCATTACATTAACAAAAGGGCCACAATTTTGTAATTTATCAGTTTCATGACAATGAAAATCACCTAATCTAATCTATTACACTGCCTGCTTCATTACCGCTCAAGTGGTTAAAATCATTATATTATTGGCTTTATTAAAATTGGCCAAATTTATTATGATATTGCTTTTATTGCAATCAAAAGGGCCAAAATTATTACATTATTGATTATTATACAGCTTAAATATATTTCTTTTGTTGATTCTTGGTTAGTTTTGCCATCATTTCTCTCAAATATCTGCAAAAAATAATTAGGAAGCAACTGAACGTACACATTAAGTGAATTTTGTTATCTATTGATAAATGTTGCAATATTCAATTTAACATCAATACTGTTGTGTGGGTGAAACTCATTGCTCGGTGTGAAACCCCACTGTTTCTTTCTGTGAATATAATTAGTCTCACCTTTGGTCCTGGCTGCCCGCTCACACCAGGCTCTCCCTTTAGGAAACACACAAAACACAATCGAATCACACTGAGAAGTCACGCCTAATTTAAACAGAACATAAAGAGCCGGGCTCTTTACATCAGGAGGGGGTTTAGTTTGAGGCGGATTGTAAGAGATCGGCTCGTGCAAAAACTGAAGTGGTGGAATCCAGGCTGGCTTGCATCAATGAAATTGTTTTTTTTTACTTTGAAATTATTTTCTTTTAGCAACTCTGCAATAGGAAATAAGCGCCAATAACATGGATGTGTGACAAAAAATGGGAATTGGAAGCAAACATAATAAAAACATGAGCAAAATTTAACTTTGATTTGAAGGAGAAAATATTTTAAAACCTCACCTTTCATATCACAATAAAAGCCTCTATTTTGTCTTAAAGGCATTATTGGAAAATTGGATGATTGAAGTAATTTATTATGGAATTGCTTAAAAATATTTTTTTGGGGGGTAACAATGTGAAAAATGATAAAAGACAAAAATAGCTTTACATTACGGAAAACAAACGGTAAACTTACAACTGAAACTGGAAAAAACAAAAAATGTGGAAAAAAAAGTGTAGATTGTAACTAAAAAAATATGAAAATCGTGAAGCGATGTTCTTACTTTCAGGAGGTACATTTCATTATTGATTTTTAGGTTCTGTATTAGCAGCGAGAATTAGAATATTGTCCTGATCTAAATATGAATTCAGTAAAATACACTGTGATGTGACTTTGGACAGATTCGGGTACATTTGCTGTGGTTTTCATATGTAGTCTGACTTTTAACAAAACTGAAGATTTCACACTTGAGTTTACACTAAAACAGTCATTTCTGTCTTTTCCGCTATTAGTGTAAGGGAGAAAAACCTTGAAAGGAAGAGAAATACATATTTCTTCTTGAAAATGAAAAAAAAAAAGCTCAGCGGCGCCTCCTATAGGACAACTGATGCCACCTTCAAAGTCACATGTTTAAGTTCAGCTTCGTGTTCACCATTCTCACCTTGTCTCCTTTCTCTCCTGCAGGTCCCGGATCTCCATCTTTTCCATCAATTCCCTGCAAGACAGCATCCCATAATGATCCGATATCTCCTGTTTTCACTGCTACCAGGTAGAAAAACAGCCTGCATGCAGTGTGCAATGGCGAATTAAAAATAAACATAAACATGGGTCAAGAAATACATTTATGCACCAATAAATCATACAAAAAAATCTTTTCTTTTTTCATGAGAAAACCTATAAAATGTGACTGTGCCATTTTGACTTCAACCTACTGATTTATTTATGTGGTGATATTTTCAAAAATGTATTTCCTCATTATTTTGATGCCTAAATTTATTTCTGTATTTTTTTTACTTATATAATTTGGAGAAAAGAAAATGTGAATGTAATATGGAGGTGTGCAGGTGCTTTTTCACCCCCCCTGTTAAAATATCGGAGCTCATAAAGAAAACACGATAAAAGCAGATAATGAGCTCAAAGGACCTGACGAGAACCAATACTGTTCAGAAAATAATGTGAGTGAAACATTTAAACAGTTAGATTTTTTTGCTGTTAGTAAAAGCTGCTAAGTTTACTTTAGAAAAAGACACATTTCCCTCAACAGATGCTGCAGCTGCAAACATAATCAACATCATGTTCATTACTTCAGCTCCTGAGTTAGAAAAATATTATATTTGGGTTATTAAAGGATAATTAAGGACAAAACATGAACTTTAAGTGTGTCTTATCATTACGGTTATTACCACAGATAACAAAGCAGGCATATAATTATTCATCTTTAAAGAAAAATGTGCACTATTTTAGTCTATTTTGTAGTTTTTACACAGACTACATGTATTGGCTGGGTTTTATTTAATCCATAAACTGCTGAATATAATAATTAAATTTTAGAGCAGGGGTGTCAAAATGATTTCAGTTCAGCGGCCTCATACAGCTGAATGTCATCTTGACTGTGCTGGACTGATCAAAAATCAGGGATATAATGACATTTAGAAAATAAACTATGAAGCTTTTCTTTGCTGTGACACAGAGTATATGTGCTGAAAATGTTTATATTGTCACAAAAAAATAAATGATTATTAAGAAAAATTATGGATAATGTGGGACCATTTTCTGCTTTAAGCTTTAAAGCTTAAGTATAGATTTTCTCAAATCCACTTAGAATAAGTTTCAAATCAGTTAAAAAAAATGTATTAAAGGAATAGATCACGTTAATCCTTGATTGAGATGCTTTTAAAATGATTTGCTGATAAAAATTCACAGTGAACGACACCAAAAAGTGATTTTTCATTAACATTTCCTTTTAAATTCTTTTATTGGTCAAATGAAAAAAAAAATCATTAACTGATGATGACTCTTGAATGTATCGTTTGTAAAATTTTCACTATTTTCATTTTTTTGTTACCAGGCAGAGAGGAAATGGCTTCATTTAGTTCATTTTGTCCAGTGCGTTGTGTCAATATGGGCCAGCTGACCAACTCCTGTCTTTATATTTAGAAAAATATCAGATTTCTCAGCAGAAGTTTCAGTTTCTTAAATTGCTCTGATAATCTGGTGTTAAGTTCAATTCCATAGCAGATTATTTTGCTTTTAAATAAGAAACTTTGATCACATATATAAATATTTAGCTCTTTTTATGAAGGCGGTGGCAGGAAAGCTGTGCATGAACATGAGATTTTCAGAGTTGGGGGAAATACTGTCTTTTCACTCCAGGCTAATACCTGACCAGACCCTGACCCAGACCCAGACCCAGAACCAGAACCAGAACCAGAACCAGAACCACTAAACCAGTCCTCAATAACCTGCAAACAGAACAGGAATCAAAGTCTGGCATCAAAGAGTTTTTCTCCAGTTTTACTAAAAAAAAAAAAAGGAATCAACACAACTGTTGAAGAAAAGATGTTGGATGACAGTGATTCAGTTTATGTCGTAACTTCAAGTTCTTATGTTCAGATTTTGTTGAAGTTGTGGAGTTTGTGACTCACAGGAAGTCCAGCTTCGCCCTTCTGCCCATCCAGCCCGTCTCTCCCCGGGGGCCCCGGCGGTCCGCTGAGCGGCCCCTCAGACGGGCGTCCTGGAGGTCCAGGAGGGCCTGGAGGTCCCGGAGGACCCTGGGAGCATTAAAGGATTATATGCTTAACGTCTGATCTGGCGTCAGAAGAAGAGAGAGAGAGAAATGCACCTACGCGAATAATCTCTGCGTCGCTGTCGAAATCTTCAAATCCAGACCCCTCCTGAAGGAAACGGCACAGGATCAGTCAGCAAGGCCAGTCATCTACAGTAAATTATTCTGGACCCAAAATGTTTTATTTTAATTTCAGTCCACATTGATCTGCAGTTCCATCATAGTAACACTTCCAGGGTTTATTTTGCAGAGTTTCCATGTTCTTCTTCATCATGCATTTTTTATTTTATTTATTTTTTTTTTTACAACATTTTGTTTTGTTTTTCACAATAGTTTATATCATGATCACAATAACTTTCAGTTCTCCAAGTTTCCAAACTGGGTTTGCACAAGTTCATCTCAATAAATCCAAAAATCCAAAGACATGCATGTTAGCAGAGGTCTGTGACTCTAATGAGGGACGAGTTTGTTGTTTTTTCTTCTCCTGACTCATTTCTGAACCCACATTTTACCTCGAAACATGCTTAAAAAATATTAATCACACACTGAAACACCGGCTAGGAAGTCCACAAACTGCCTTTGAAAATAAGATTTTGAAGTGCTATTTTTTCTGTATTTGTGATTTTGAGGAGGAGTCCTTCACCTTTTAACTCTTACCAGCTGGAGTCAGCTCCACATCTGCAAAATAAACTATTGTAACAAAACTAGAGAAGTTGACCAAACTTTATGAAATACTTTTTAAATATTGAGAAAAGAACCTTAAAAAAAAAACATAAAAGTTGACGATGAATGGGATATATTTAATTACACACTTTGTGTGTGTGTGTGTGTGTGTGTGTGTGTGTGTGTGTGTGTGTGTGTGTGTGTGTGTGTGTGTGTGTGTGTGTGTGTGTGAATCCTCAAATAAAACTACAACTTTGTAAATGGCTTTAGGTTTGTGCGGGTTTAGGATAATGAGAATAAAAAGACAAAATGAGCTTTTTTTGTTCTTTTTTCATCCATCTAATCATTTTAATTTCCTTATTTATTTATTTCTAAGAAGATAAAAAGCCTCAGAGGGAATAGTTTGGATTTAATATGATTTGCTAATGGCCATACTGCGAGTTAATAATGATCAAATAAAAGGATAAAGCCATTAAAACTTTTCATGGATGAATGGACGGAGACATTATAAAGCTGGGAACACAGATATAAAACTCTACAGGCTGAATGAAAAGTGTTTATTTGAGATTCAGCCGCCTGCTTGCAGCTCTTCATGTTCAACTGTTAAGAGATTGCACAAAAGTAAAAAAAACAGCAGGAAAAATGTTTTTTTTTTCTACTTTATATCACATTTTTGTATTCAGCACAAGGCACAAGGTTCATATATATTTTGAGTACTGTGTATATTAATTTGTAGCACTTTTTATTGTTTTGGTAGTATTTTGGGGTTATAAATGTAACAGTTCACTCAGTCGTGATGACAACTGGTACTGATTCCTTGTTGGTGTTAAATAACATTTATTAACAATTTAAATGGTTGTTATTAATGATTTTTATGGAGGCTTAAGAAATATGTATAGTTTAGAATATGGTGAATTCATCATTTTAAAGGTTGAAATGATTGTCAGTACATCTGTATACTGATGTTTTCTTTATTTCTTTGAGCTCTCATGGTGTGTTTACAGCGTGTGTTCACTCCATGTTTAACGAAATGGAAGGTTTTGTGCTCAAATAAACACTGTGAACCATCAGTTGAAGGCAGAAGTCATCAATCAGCGGGGAAGCTACACTGAACCCGACAGGCACACTGCTGTAGCACAGTCTGGCCAGTAGGGGTCACTACAGGGAAGCAAGGTACAGGAAGTTTGCAAAGCTTTTGGCGAAAAGATCTTTTTTCCGCAACAAATCCTGCAGATACCAATGTAAAAATAGACTTTAGGTAGTTCGTAACAGTTTACAAACGTCATGAGAAACACTACTTACCAGGGACACTGAAGACTTGCTGGGTCGACCGGGAGGTCCAGGAGGCCCTGGAGGACCAGGTAGTCCAACTCCAGGGTCACCCTAAAAGAAACAAGATAAACAATTGTAGGAGCATTAATGCAGTTTTAGTTTATCCATGTGAAAATTGTCATTTCATATTTAAACATTTATTCGTGTTCGAGATGCAAAGGGACGATTACAGGTTAAAATATTTACAGGATACAGCGTAACACACGGTGTATTTACAGGATTGTTTTTAATTCAAGAGGGAAATATGAGCGTCAAGCTTGGGCTTCATTAATCAGGAACCGTCAACAGCGTTTCTCTGTTCATCTAAGTTATTGATTTCAAGAACACAGGATTCTATCATTAGATGTAAGAAACACTGCTGACCTTCTCTCCTTGAGGACCAGGTATTCCAGGGAATCCCTGCCAGGATGAGAAAAGACATTTAAAGTTACATGAAATGCAACATTTGATATTTTCATGTGTTCGATGCAATGTTGAGTTACGGGCCTTGATGACATCCAGATGTTGTAAAACGCTCAATAAAGCCGCTGCCAGTGATTTGAAAGAAAAGATTGAAAATTGAAGGAGACTCAGGAGTTTTCACTCACCGGTGGGCCGGTTTCACCTTTGCTTCCCTAAAACAGAAAACAAAAACGAAAGAATCATGAACATCAGCTGAGCAGCTGGACGGAGATCTGGACCAAAAGACAGCATTTTTTGATCAGTTAATCTCACAGGCGTTCCATTGGTCCCTGGAGGTCCAGCTGGCCCTTCAGGTCCTCGTGGTCCTGGTGGGCCCCGTGGTCCAGGCTCAGCTCCCGATCCCTCCCCCAAGGCCGGTCCTGGAGGTCCGGGCAGTCCCGGAGGACCGGCCGGACCCGGGTCTCCCGGTTCTCCTTTCTGTCCCGGAGACATCTGGAGAGGCTGAGAGAGGAAGACGAGACAAAAATTCACAGTTCTGTCACTTCGCAAGGATTTAAGCAGCGTGACGACTCCACTTTATTCAACTGAGATTTGATCTATCTTAGAAAAACAAGTCAAAATAAATACAAATAGGTTAAAATCAAAATTAGATTAAACAATTGTTACATCAACATTCACCACTTGATGTCTGAGATACAGTTAAAAAGGGTTTCTATCGGCCCTGAGTCATCACAAGACACGGCAATGTACAGATGAGTATCATCAGCGTAACTATGGAAACTGATGCCCTGTCTCCTGATGACGTCCCCAAGAGGAAGCATGTAGAGGTTAAAAAGAATGGGACCTAACATTGAGCCTTGGGGAACCCCACACCTCATTTCATGGTCTACTGAGGAACAAGTATCCATACTTGCATAAAAACATTGATCTGTGAGATAAGAACTGAAGCAGCCAAGAGCAGTACCAGAGAGGCCCACCAGGTGACTCAGTCTATTTATTAAAATGTGATGATCTACTATCTACTGTGTTGTAAACCAGCTTTGTTTGACACAGCCTACACAAAGCAGTATTTCCAGTTTGTTAGAAAAGCTGCCACACCGCTCCACTCGTTAGCTACCATCGCATCCCCGAGTCAACTTGAACGCAACTCTGGCTGTGGCAGTTTTTTTTTTTTCTTTAAATCAATGTAACATTACGCCGCATGTTAGGGATGTCCCGATCCGATCACGTGATCGGAAATCGGCCCCGATCACGTGATTACGGACTCGCTCGGGATCGGAAGTTTCCTCCCGATTTGGACTCGGTTGGATACATATGTTAATTTTTTCTTTAATTTCCTTTTTAACCCATTGAAGCCGGGATGCATTTACGGTAGTGGCGTTGTTGCGCAATTCTATCATTGAACCCGGAAGCGCTGTAGCGCAGTTCTACCATTGACGCCGGGTCTTTTTTTCTTCTTCTTTGCGCTAGTCAGCTGTTTCTTGGGCAATGAAATGCACCAAACTCACACATATGCATAACTGATCCTGTTTCCGGGTACAGATCGTGTTGCTGCACTGCCTCCTAACTTTGTATTGAACGTTTCTGGCCACTGCTGCACACGCCCGGCTTTAATGGGTTAAATGAGAGGTTTTCCGTGCTACAGAAAGATGTAATTACAGAGAAAATTGTTTTATTTTCTCATTGTTATTTTCAGTCACAGAAATGCACTGTTCTAAGTGTTGTTTTGAATTGACGTTAAGAAAATAAAAAAGGAGAACTTTTCATGAGTTTTATAGTTTTTTTTATAGATAATGTACATATTTTACTATATTAGAAAAGAATCGGATCGGGACTCGGAATCGGCAGATACTCACAATGATAGGACTCAGACTCGGAGGCAAAAAAACCTGATCGGGACATCCCTACCGCATGTATTAATTATGTATGTGGATAACTGTACTAGTATGGAAGCAAACATGGGCCAAAATCAAATTAAAGTGCATTAAACAAAATGCTTTTTCATTTTAAGGTTCTGGCTGCATAATGACTCATAATTAAAATCAATAATCAATCATCAGCCTTTTTATTTACCCTTTTAACTTGAGTTAACATTTAAAATGTCACCACATGAAATGTGGGAAAAAAGATTACAACTTCATCCTTAAATCTGCGGTGTGCGGGTCTTGAACCTGGATTTCCCAGGTGGAAGACAAAATCCAAGACTCATAAACTATCTCCAACTTCGAAACATCTATTCCTTACAGAGATTACAAAGTGTACACGGTTATTGATTGTTCTAAACGGTTATAATTTGTTATCCATGTAGCCTGTTGTGGGCCTGTTTTGGCCCCCAGGCCTTATGTTTGATACCACAGACCTAACCACAGAACAGGTTTTACTCACCACGCTGGGCTTAGAGGTCACAGTTATCGTTTCAAATGGTTTCACTGTAAAACAAAAAAACACGAGAGAAGGTTAAAAACTGATTATATGATAATGAAAATAACATTAAGACAATCTGAACCCAGTTGCTTTAGCACCATCTGCTGGTCAAACCCAGAAGTACAACAAGAGGAGCATTTCTAAAGGAGCGCCAGTGTTTTTTTTTGTTGTTGTTTTTTTTTTTTTATGTGACTCTGAAAACAGGAAGTGTGTTTCACCTCCAGCTGTGCTCGCTTCCACTTCCTGTCCAGAAGTCTCCTCCATGTCCTCGTCATCGGTTGGGGTCACCTCAGTGGGCGGAGCCCGGACTGGCGTGCTGTCGGTGGGCTCCGGGAACTAGCGGAGCAGAAAATGGAAAAATTGTGCAAATTACAATCCAAGCATGACATTTTGCCTGATTGTTCTTAACTTTAATCAGATCTAAAAATCCAAGATGGCGGCCATTTTTTCAGGATGGCCACAGTTTGATTGGCCTAAGTTGCCTTTGTGCTCCGAGATGCAAGTTGGACAGTTTGAATGATCTTGGTGTCAATTTATCAAAAATAAAACATGATAGGACAATTTATTAATAGTTTAACAATGATTTTGTGATTTTACCATTTCATAGGCAATCCACATTTTCACAGAACCACGGTCTTCCAAGTTCCAAGATTTATGATCAACCAAAAGAGAAAAAGTGTGTAAACAGGTATTTCTGTATGTGCCAAACTGAATTTTACCAATAATACTAAGTAAATACACAAGTACCATTTCATTTGTGTCTTTGCTCATAAGGGTGGGCACTATATTTTATCAATAATATTTCATCTTCAACTTTTGCACAACAGGTCAGAATTACTTCAGTTAAATAAAATAGAATTAAATCAAAATAAAGTTAACCCAAACAAAATCTCAGAATGAGTTCACATTTTGAGGGAGGATTTCATTTTTCTGGTGCGTTTCTTTCCAGAAATGTCCCATTTTCCATTGGCCATTAGACCTTGATGTCATTGAATTTAGCTGACAGAATAAAGATGAATGAAAACTATTTTCTTCTTGACAATAAAATCACACGTGGATCTGTTTTGTTGTTTCTCTCCATCCCTGCCTCAAGGCTCTGCTGACCTCTTGTACACTTTTCAAGTTATTTCAGAGAGCGTCAGGATTGCTGCACACACACACACACACACACACACACACACACACACACACACACACACACACACACACACACACACACACACACACACACACACACACACACACACACACACACACACACACACACCATGTTAAACGCCCTCTCCTCCACGATCTTCTTCACTTCGTCGGGTCTCTCGATGTCCTCGTACGTATCGTCACCGCTCCCGTACCCGGACGCCTGCGGTGAGGATAAGGAGAGGAAATAAACGAGAAATCAGGGGGATAAAAATACCAGAGGAAGAAGGAAAAGATTAATGGGACCAAATGCAATCTAAGATTAAAATAAAGTCTCAGAGGAGGAAGAAAAAGGCAGATTTCAGAGTTTGGTTCCCACAATGCTTCAATGATTCTTTTCCTTATCTTTAAGAAAACACCAAATATGACAAAAGATTAATGATATTCAAACATTTAACAGATGAATTTGAGGTCATTACTATTTTAAGATGGGAATATAGAGATTTTAGAGATTATAAAATGGAAATAAAATTAGAAAAATGCACATTTTATACAGAAGTATGAGATTATTTGTGCAATTAGACTGAAAAAAAATTAAAAAAATATTTATATACAGTATGTCGTCAAAAATAATATGTATAATAAATGAAGTAAAAGTATTTTAATCTTTTGAGCAGATTTTTCCTTTTCTCGCAGATTTTGCTGTAGTTCTCAGTTTCTACCAGCAGAGGGAGCAACAGCTCTAACATTGCACTGCAGAAAGGCTCAAACTGTAGTGACTGAGTTTATTCTGCAGATTCACGAGTGTGTGCGTGCGCCCGCATGTGCGTGCGTGTGTTGTACACACATAAGGATCATCCTCCTCACACTGGTCATCTGGGGCCGTGGGATCCGACTTCAACACCAGCTGCTGGATGGAGCCCTGGAGGAGGAGAGAAAAAAAAAGAAAAGCTATTATATTGCCTGATAATTTAGTTCATACCATGTCATTAAGTTTTATTAAACTTCAGCGGACAGTTCCCACACACTCACTCCGCCTCTAACAGTTTATCCACCTCTCCCTCCATACCATAAATATAACTTACAGAATTCACGTCTTGTTGTTCATGCTTGTCAAGTTTATCGTTCACCTGAAAGTCCCAGTGGAGGGAAATTTATATAAAAACATTTACAGAGAAATTATGATATACATTGGAAAAATTGTATTTATCTTATAGAAAAACTCTGAAAAGCAGTTATTTCACCTCTGATTGAACATCCTGATCAGAAGCCACACTGTGTTTCATGTCAGGTTTGTAGAAATGTGCTTTAAAGTCATGTTTCAATCAAATGTTTGACAATTGTGAGGAGAGAACTTAAGTATTACTACGGATACTAGTGAAGAAATTATCATTGCTTTAACAGAAAAAGGTTGTTTTTTTTTTTTTCTTTCATGCCAGCTGAATATTTGTGGAATTATGAGTGTGTTGAGCTTTCTGACTGACACCAGCAGACTCAGCAGACTCATTAAAGACCGCCGATGTTGTGTGGGTGGAGACGGACTGGTCTCCGAGGAGGATCCGCTCCAAAACTGAGCTTTTATTTCCATCTAATATACTTTAAATTACTAGTCTGTGTGGAGCTTCTCCACTAAGAATTTCCTCTCTTATTTTTCTCATATTAATTTAGACCAGCGGTGTCAAACGTGAGGCCCACTTGTCTAATTAAATGTAGCTTTACTAACATTTACTGCACCATCATCTGCGTACAAGGAGACACGGTTTTTCCATACATACAGATACAGAGTGGAATTTAAAGAACAGAAGTACAGATATTTTGGTTCAAATGTTAAAAAAATATAACTTTTGCTTGTATTTGCATTTAATTTCAGTAAGTGGTTGACAAAAAATATGACTCATTATTAGGTTTTCTAGGTAATAATTATCCTGCTGCCTGAATATTTCTCACATGGCCATAATCTTTAAAAGAAGCTACAAACCGAAACTGCAAAATGTTGCATGGCATTGATTTGCCTCCACCTGCATCGATGATTTCTTTGAACTGTTGATCAGATTTTTCAGGTTAACAGATGATATGCGAATGAATGTGCGAGATCTGGATTTATATTCCGTATCCAGGAGGAAAATTTCAGCTTTTAATATAGTATTTAAATCCTGCATGAATTCTTGGTGTACTATAACAGGCTGATTATGTGCAGAGGTAGGGTAGATTAGATTCTGAGGGAATTCTGGGTCACACTCCAGCTGATAACTCCATAAGGAAATACAGATTAATCCAAATTATAAATGTACAAATGAACCATGTAGAGGGACTGTGCCTTACGTCTTCTTTATACTACTTATTTGTCACTAACTATACAAAGGAACATTTAAAAAAAAAAAAAAGGATTCTGATTAGCATATTAAGTGTCCTGGAATATATGAGCAGGTTATAAAATCACTGCGTCGTCAACTTCAGGAAATCAGAAGGCAAAACGTATCGTCCCTGTAAATCTGAGAGTCCGTCGTTATATTGGATCAGTAAATACTCGCTGGAGGCAATTCCAGCCCAGTTTATTGAGATGCAGCCGGAGGACCCACACCTGGTTTTAATGCATTGAAGAACGGCCTGTGAAATTTAACGGCGGTGAAGGAGCAGGGAGCAGAGATGGAGACTGGAAAACATGTGTTTGGGCCGTAAACAAACTGAGAAGGCTACTTTCTCCACTTCATTTAAACTACTCTAAGGTGCCCTTTACAGAACATTTCAAGTGAAAACGCATTGATTTGCACTTCAGGAAAAGTTTTAGGTGTGCACAGAAACATTTTTAAAATGATGCTACTTGGATTGTGTTTGTGAGAATAATCCAATAACAAAACAGTTTAGGCCATTTAAATGTAATAGAGCCAATAATGTGATATATTATTTGAATCAATATTGTTATTACACTTCTAAAATAATTCGCTATGTCATATTACATTATAGAAGTGGCATTCAATTGAAAAAATAATAACTGTTAAGGAAATGTTCTTTCAAAATACATTTATACATCTTGTATTTTTATTGATAATAAAGGTGCATGATTGGGTATAACAAACGTAAAATCTGGACAAATAGAGAAATGCTGTGAAATTCAATTGAATCTCTGAATAAATGAAAGGTTAAAAATAGCAATAAAGCCAATAACAACAGCCCATCAACAGTGTAATAGAATATTTGACCCATTATCATCAGAACATTTTGCTGATATAATCCAATAAATAACAAAATGAAAGAGTGGCATTGAAAAAAAAATCGTATATTATATAACTTAGAAAATTAAACTTTTTCACTGCTCTTCCATAGTAAAAAGTGTTTTTGTTGATTGAAAATGAAAATGAAGGAGCCAGAGAGTTTATGCTGTTTACAATTTTTCAATTCAACAATGCTTATCTTGACAAATATTCAGCACACCATCATCTGCATACAGTGAGACACATTTTTCCATTTGTACTGAAAACAAATGGCTTTATATAAGGAAGAAAAACAGTTCAAAGGAGCTTGAATGTTTACATTATATTGTTTTTGGTGCATATGCTTGTATTACAAAAAAGAAGGCATCAACCAGTGGACTGACATGTAAACTGCAGAGAGTTCAGTAATCGCTTTCAATTAAAATGCTGTTTTTTGTTGATTATCTTCATGCAAACTGTTGCCATTTTAACCTCACTGTAACTCTGAGTGATCCTCATACAGGTTAGAACAAGGAAGGAGCCAATCTGAAGAACATAACCATAGATATCTGGGATTTATTGTAAAAACTATTCAAATATTCAGCCGTTATACAAATAATTGATTACTTGCCATTTCTTTCCATTACTCAGTTTTATCTAAAGAGCTAAAAATAACCATGGTATAAGGCTAAAACCTTTATTTTTGTACTCCAGCTTCAGAAGGTCACGCTCGACGCTAGGAAAAAATATGACCAGGAGAAAAGTGGCTTTAAACTTCATGTTTCATAAAATCCTGCAAACACTCATATTGAGAGAAACTCAACTAAAACAGAGATTCAAAAAAAAAAAAAAGAGAGAGAAAGTGAAAATACTGCCCTGTTTTCGTCTTTCTCTGCAGAAATGATGCTCAAATCTCCACAGATCATTCGAAAGTCAGCAAGCGGTGCGTTTCAACTAAAGCTGAGATGAAATGCGAGTGATGGGGGGAGTTTAATGTGAAGCTGCGCGGGAGTGTAGGAGCGCTCCTTTTGCATCGTGGCAGGAGGAAGAGGAGGAGGATCTCTGACAGTCCTGCCAGTTCAAACAGTGAGCAGCTGGAGACAGACGTTCACTGCGGGTCCACTGCTGTCTGAGAGCAGCAGGAGGAGCTGTGAGCGAGACGGAGCTGCAGGTGACGACCTGTAAGAGTCTGCAGCAATAACACACACACAGCGAAGTGCTCCTCCTTTGCTTCTGTAGCACTGTGTTAGAACTGTTAAAAAGTGAATGGTTCCTTTGCAAGTTTTTCTATTAGCTTGGTCTTTATCTGGGCTGAGTTGCGGGTTGGATTTTGGCCCACAGACCTTATGTTTGACACTCTCCCCTAACTGGAGATTTTTTGGTTGTCCTGTAGCAGCATCCTGTTGTGACCAAGGGCCAACCTCCACTGGTTAAAGGTGAAGATAGCGGTGAAGTGCAGAAAAGCCGTAATACATGAGAAATTCCAGCAGGGGGCGATGATGCTGGTTTCAAAGAAGAGCCCGGGTCTCTTTGGAACCCATTCAAAAATGCCGATTTTCAGAGCGCAAATAAACATATAAAGCTTCCGGTTTCGGAACATGTTCTGGTCTTCATCACGAGTTTCTACAACTGTGTTGACTTGACCAGACTCTGATTTTCACATAAATCATCTGTTAATTTTATTTTTTGAGTTAAAGTTTTTTGCATAAATGGCCCTTATCACGTGATGCGGTCACATGACAGACTGGACCAATCACATTTACAACCGGTTTCAAATGTTCAATATGGAGATGTCCTGCTCAGATCTCAGAACATTATGGGGGACGTCAGGTAAGTTTCATCCGTCTTTATAAACAGTCAGTGGTTGTGCTGCAGTGCCATCTAGTGGTTCCAAATGGCATGTATGGAAGAACAGTGTCAGTCACATGACCAGTCACCAATTTTAAAAAGTGCAATTTATACTCTGGAAAATACAGCACTAGTGTTCATAAACAATTTTTAGTCAGTAATTAACCTCAATCTTGTTTTTTGAGCTTAAAGCACGCAAAGAACAGTGGAAGAACATGCAATCTGTCCATAGATATAATCTCCCAGTGACATGAGCATGCTAGCCACTACACCGGAGAATCAATCCTCATCTGAGGAAATAAATAAAAGTCCCCGCCAGTGCTGCAGTACATCCAAACAAACTCTTTCCAGAGTCTGACTCAGAGTCTGGTCCCTCTAATCTGTAACAAGGTGAGCCAAGTATATTTCAGGTTTTATACGATGCTACAGGGAGATTTAAAACCGGCTGAGAGTGAAACTCTACCTTTGGCTGATGTCAATGCAGACGTCAGAGCTGCTTTCAAAGGTAGACTTCAAACCTACATGAGTGATCATCCCAGCAACCGAGCAGACTCCCCCATGAGGCTAAAGACTCCTGAATAAACACATACTCGGCCTCAGTGGCTCATTAGATTCCTTTAAAACTCTCCTCAGGTTCCTCCGCTAAAAATCCTAACGAGAACAATTCTGCTTGGAAAAGAAAAAAAAAAACCTTCTTTCAACTGTCCTGGTGATTCATGAGAACAAATCACAGAAGAAGAGGACGAAAGGTCATCTCAGAAGAGGATTGTATGTTTGTAAAGCAGCACCAGGTCATGTCTTTTTTAGCCACTGGTTATGAATGAATTCAAGTGTCTGACAAGTTTTTGGACCAGATCGAACGTATCAACGATAAAAGAGTCATCTCTGATTACGATGAGCTCTGTTCTGCTCAGCGCCGCTGACTGATAGTCCCTTTGCACCAAGCTATTTTCTACTTATCATAGATTGCACCGGAGAAAAACAAAGCAATTACCAAACAGCAAATCAGAGGTGATTGGGAGCAAAACGCTGAAGCAGTTACTAGTTTATTTTCTTTTACAAGAGCACCGAGGGCAGAAATCAGCACCGCCTGTGGTCATAACTCTGATTTCTCAACACTTCTCGACGCCACATTCTAATGAAGAAGGTGGAAGTCAAATGTGGAAGATCAGTACATCACCAATCTGTCCCTTCAGTTCTGAAGAAGTTATGAATTTTTCTTTCATTTTTTCCTCTAAACTGTTCCAAATTTCAAAGTTTGCCACCACTACTCCCAGTCCAGTGATTTTTCTTCCCTTTTAGTCAATCTATTTCATTCCATTTAACCTTTCTGTGTACATTTAACCCTGGAAGAAGAGGTTGTCTCTTAGGTGGACCAGAGCCGTGATTGAGGAGTCGCGAAAAGAACATCAATCGCGGCTGATCCCTTGATCGAATGAGACAATCTGGACTCAATGGGTGCAAACAGTTTTCTACCATACGGAACCAGCTCCCAGTTTTTCCTTCACTTCTCTACTTTCTTTCTTGCAATGGTTCATAACTATGTGACACTAACCACCGTTTTGCTTGTAATCTATGTACTCTCTTGTTCTTAGTCAATCTGCTTGAGGGGACAATTGCTGAGTCGATACAAGAAATGTACCTGTCTGTCCTATTCCTTTCTTTTTCTGTCCCCTCACCCCAACCGGAACAGCAGAAAGCCGCCAACTCTGAGCCTGGTTCTGCAAATGTTTCTTCCTTTTTAAAGGGAGTTTTTCCTTTCCACAGTCGCCTATGCTTGCCCCTGTGTATCTGTTGGGTTTTGTCTGTAACAGTGTCTAGAAATTATTCGAAATAACTGATTCTGAACAATATTTTTCAGTCAAAACATGAAAAAAGAAACACAAAGACATGAGGGATGCAGAGCAGCAACAGTCATGCCAGAGAAATAATTCACATATCACCCAGTAGGGTGCAGATCACACCCCTGGTATAAATAAACCAGTGAAAAACAGCTGTCCCAGAAACCTAGCGCTCAACGCAGACTCAACAGATGCTGCATTGACACAAACGCAAACACACACAAGACTGAACGAAACAAGAGCCAGACTCACCACAAATCTGGCCAGGCCCGTCCCCCCAGCATTCCCCACGAAGATCCCCGAGCTGGCCTCGAAGGTCAGCGGACGCACACTCCTGGAGAAGTCCACCCTGTGGTACTCCTCGCAGTCCATGAAGAGACGCACCTGTACCGAGGGGAGACATGAACACAGGGTGTTGGAAAAATGTGGTTATTATCATTGCTTCATTTACTGATTTATCCTGTCTGGAATATTTAATCCTTAAGGGCCCATGAATAAAGGCGCAGTGTGCCGATGCCCTATTATGCATAAAGTGGAAAATTACTGCAAGCCCGTGTACCCAGAAAAGAACGTATACTATCAGTTGTAACCGCCCACCAATGTTCTAATAAAGAAGCTTGGGGATGAGCAGCTCTTTGGAGATGAAGGAACCTGCCCTGTGGAGTGAGCTGTCTCTCCCTTCGCGAGTAAAGCTGATATCTGCCTCTGCCTGGTTCCTTTTGCTGCTGTGTTCTCTTGCCCATATATTTCAGGGTGGCAGCTGAACTCAAACCTGTAACAGGGCGAGGCTGAAAAATTCAAAATAAACTAAAAGGCCTAAGCAGAGTCATGTGTGGATCGATGTTTGCCAAAGTCAAGTCTAAGCTTCTCATTCAGTGTCAATAAAGCCATAAAATGACTAA